>NW_018164472.1:517017-536717 GCF_001263595.1 Phalaenopsis equestris | reverse complement strand
TATATATATATATATAATTTCGCCTTGTAAAAATAACATCCTCATTAATTATATAGTAATTGATATATTTCACCGGTCAAGACGTCGACGACGTTTATTGTCTCTTTCGTTTTGCAAAAAATATTTTCCATACACGTTTGAGAGGGACTGCAATTTCGACTTGACTTTTCCCTCCAAGGAATTTAGCTAACTGTTAAAAGAGAATTCTAAATATTTATAAGATCTTAAATGATTCAATCAATGGACCTTAAGTGCTATTTATAAGGTTTGAATGGGAGTATGGTGGAATTCAAATGTTCTGAAAGCTGCTCCTTCATGTGTTAGGCCCCTACTTGAAAGCTCAAGATGTGAGACAGAGACGGCCATGGGAGAGGAGATGAGAAAGTAAGTGGGCATTTACATTTATAGTACCTAATTCCTATGTATTTACTTGGCTAGCACTTAAATCTTTGTTTTACATTTACACCTTCGTCTCTCTGGTGCATTCTAATTTTATTGTTCATTATTATGCTCTCTCTGTTTTTTTCTTTTCTATGACACTCTATTCCTTGGGTATCTCTCCCGGACACTATATTCCCTGGGTGTCTCTCCCGGACAGTTTCACATTCACCTTCCTAAAATGACGGTGAGCGTGGAGTCATGTCATGAACAAGAAGAGGAGAATGATAACCAGTAGAAGAGAATAATAACAACAAGAAAGCAACCAGAGAGACGGAGTGAACATGGAATGCACCAGAGAGTTTGTGGAGTTCATACATGCAACAGGAGATGTGGGAGCCAATGAATCAGATAACGAGACAAATTGTAGAGGTCATTAGAGTTGTTACGGTTAAAGAAGGAGAACACACTTCTCGAGGGCAGAACCCTTCTCAAGAAGCAATGATATGACGCAATGACAAGAGACTGGACTATGGCCCAGACAGAGTCGAGGACTCGCAATAGCAAGATAATTCTAGATCTGCACTGACGAAGAGAAAATGATTCGGGTGTATTGAGGCCCCAAGCTAACCAAAGAATGCATTCTCACTTTAGATCTCGGGTGTTGAGCCCCCTAAGAAGTATAAACTTCATACGTTAGAATCTTACATGGGCCTGTCAGAACCTAATGACCACCTCGTATTGTTTGAATCGTGATGTGTCTATTGAAAGTTTAAATGTTGTCTATTTTTTACCACCCTAAGATCATCAGCTCTGAGGTATTTCAACTCATTGTTGGTCGGGATGATCGCTTACTTTTTTGACTTCATAACTTAGAAGCCTCTTTTTGGTGCAGTTTGCAAGTGCCCAGAGGCCTAAAAAGAGTGTGCAAGCCTTGTTGCATATTAAATAAGGGTGAAGAGTAAGTATGTGTTCATATACATATTAAATAAGGGTGAAAAGTAAGTATGTGTTCATATATTGCATGGTTCTAGAGGGAAATATTGGAAGTGAAGGACCAGCGACCCGATATGGAATTAGTTTCCTTGACCCAAGGCATGAGGGGTGAGAGCTTCTGATTCAACCTTAACTTGGTTGAACTATGGAGATGTCAAACAAGTATATTAACACCGAAGAGAGCACCATCAAACTCGAACAATGTATCATTGCCCCAACAAGGGTCCCCCCAAAAACAATGGATGGAAGCCGAAAAAAGAAACTCACGACCGCTCGTCCATCCAATAGAGGAACAGACCGGAGCAATAATTAAGGAAGCCAAGTGAGGAGTTGTGACCAAGGACTAACCCAATGCTATGAGAGACCTATTTAAGACTATAAAAAACCGCCAAATGGATATGCGTGTGCTCAGGACACTCTGTTAAGGATATCGATGATCGAGATAGTGGATACCAACTAGGACAGAGAATAATTCAAGAAAGCATCATCCATGAGGGATATGAAAAAGTACTGCAAATATCACAGGGATCATGACTAAGACACGGAGGAGGTTAGACACCTCCAGAGCCTGATCGAGGAGTTGATTAAGTCTGGAAAGTTGAAGGATTTTGTCGCACCCAAAGCTGCGTTGTAGAGGCATGGAAAGGCCCTAGTTGTGGAAGTCCTGGATGAGCCCGTTCGTCAAATGCTATTCATATCGTCAGGATAGTACCAACCATCTTAAGATGAGGCTAGTCATTTTGACGAGTGTCCCATAAGAGATCCCGGTCAGGAGAACTGTGTATCATCGCTTCCATACATAAGAGAGAAAATCACCCCTCAATCACATTCCTTGATACCGAATTGCCCCCTAGCGAGAACCCTTACAAAGATGCTATTGTTGTAACCAAAATAATAAAATAATTTTTCAAGTCGAAAGTTTTCTGATCGACATTTGCAATTCAATGATTTTTTTCTAAATTAATGCTCAGCAAGCTAAGTCTTCAAGCCGATCAGTTGGTTGCACCAACTGGCCCTTTATACAAGTTTTCAAGAGAAAGGAAGGATGCTCTGGGAGTGATGCCACCAATGATCACCGGGGGAGAGAGCAAAAAAAATTCACTCATGCATAAGATTTTTTGAAGGTGCACTTGCCGCCTACATATCACGTCATTTTCAGTCATCCTTTATTGAACCACTTCAAGGTCGTGATGTTGATGTATCACATGGCGGTAAAATTCTCGGGAGATGGAGAAGTAATCACCACTTGGGAAGACCTGAAGCACTCATGGGTCTGCCACCTCCAAGCTATCAGAAGTGTGGATCCCTTGCCTAGGATCGATGGACTATGCGATCAGACACCCAGTTATGTGCTTCTTTGACACTACTTAGGATACCGCCACATAAAGACCAAGCACACGTGCTACTTCAATTCTTTGCAAAAAATACGAAATCAGGTGATTAGTTAACAGCATTTTATTAATTAAACCCTCATAAATTATACAAAAAATACGTTATTAGCATATGAATGCTCTGCTACTAATCCAACTAATAATATTCCACTGGTGCTGAAATCAGGTGATTAAGCACATGGGCATGCACTAATTAATAGAAGAAAATCCTTTTGAGGCTCGTTAAGTAATTAAAATGCTAAGGGCAGCTAATGCCAATTGTGGAATGTCCATTATTTACGGCTTTCAAAATAAAACCCAACTTTATATTCTTCGTTTGACTAAGGGTCCGTTTGGGCGTATTCAAAAAGCCGTCGTACCGTTAGGTTCGCGCGTTTCGCCAGCTTATCTGAAACTGCGTTTGAGTTTTTACACAAAACGCAGGTCGCGGGTCGTCCCCTGCGGCCGGCCCGCGGGCCGCGTTTAAGGATAAACAACTTATCCTGAAACGCACAAGCTGCCCCAAAAGGACACTAAAACTTTGTCCATTTTTGTCCATGGTAGACTACTGGCTCGCCATTGCAATATATAATGACATACTTAAAAGAAAATTTGTTAGGATATCATAAGAAACGAATCAAGTTGCATTTTGAAGGAATCAAGTGTTCAATTAAATCGAGATTAAGCACTTGAAGTGTAATTGAAAGTTTCAAAGCTTTATTGAAGCTTGAATGATATATAAATTTGCTATGTTCAAGTTCAAATCGAGCGGCTTGACAAGAGGAATCATTCAAGCTCAAAATCTTTTATTTTAGCATTGTTAAAGCTTTTGCACGCTAAAAAATGGCTTATGATTGAACGAATCAATTTTAATTCTCTCACATAATATTTTGAGTTTTTAGCTAAATTTATCAAAATGTAATTCTAAAAAATTATAAATAGACTAATGAACTTAGAGGAGAAGGAGCTAACAACTAAGGGCCCGTTTGGGGTAGCTTATTTGGTGGGGTGATATTTTGAAAATACACATTGCCTGTTTTGATAAACTGCATTTTGACATCTTATGCATTTTCAAAACGCTAAAAACAACGTTTTCGAACTGCACCTATCTAGGTGCGGTGACAGCTTTCATATTGTGGCCTAGCTTTTCCAAAAAAATAAAAATTTGTAATAGCCACTGCACATAACTTATCAACGTATTATTTTTAATCAGTTTATTGACAAATTATTCAATAAGCTACGTACACGTGAAGAGCTAGAAGCCAATGACCACCAAAAACTGAGGACAACCACTAGCGATTATTGTAGCTTATTATAATTGTTGCAGCCTAACTACGACAATCAACCCAATTACCATTTCTAGACTATTATGACATATTCACTATCCTCTATTTGATGTTGTCACTCGATAATCCTTATTATAAAACTAACGAAATAAAAAAAATATTGTAGCTCTATCTTTTTTAATTAAAGAGAATTTAGCAACATTATAACTCGAAATATAGAGTGGATTATTCTGATCATGTTAGGCCCTTTAATTTGTTACCTTTTTAGGATTTTCGACATAAGAATTCTCAAGCCTTCTATTTTAGTTTTTCTTTTATCTTTTTGTATGTTGGATCTTTGTGCAACGTCAAAACATTAATTTCACTCTATCACCACGAATTTTCTAGCTCGCAGCATGTTAACATTTAGCAAATTAAATAAAAATTATAATATCATTTTCTTAAAATAAATTTAATTATTATAAAATCTTTCATAAGCAATATTTTAAAAATATCCTAAAAAAACGTTTCGGTGTTAGAGAAGTAAATGCTAAGAAATTGTGCGTCATGTATGTAAATCTTACTTTCTTTTAATGAAAAATATTTCACCATTTATAGTCTATTGTTGTGGTGTATATGATATATGAAATTTAAAACGATCGGCGACGAAGCGAATAAAATAACACGAGAAAATTCACACCAAAAGAACACAGATTTACGTGGTTCGGCAAATTGCCTATATCCACGGAGTTGCAGAAGATTTTATTAATTGAGGAATTTAGACTAGTCGATCACCTCGACTTACAAGAGGAATCTCTCACTCTTCGTTGCTCTCTTTGTTCTTCTCTCTCTACACCGAGATACACCGAAGAAAAAACACTTACAAGAGAAATACACTCAATTTCTCTTCTGTCAAAGCCACCACGAAGAAGCCTGGAGAGAATAATCTTCTTCTTTCTTCTTCCTTCTGCCGCAAGGAACTATTTCTTGCACTTCTCTTCCTCTGCCTCGAGGAAACTTTTCTCTATCCCAAAGAAAACCAAAGAAGAACACCGTGACTTTCGTATCTAAAGGAGAGTCGTGCTCCCCTCTTTAATCGTTAACCGGAGGCGCGACATTCACGAAACGAGAAAGGGGGGGAACAGTTCGCGTGTGCGGGAGGGTAAAGAGCCGCGACGCTTCGCGAAATGGAGGAGGAGGGAGCTGGAGATCTGTAGCGGGAGCGGCGGTTCGCAGGAGATCGCGATTCGCGATCGCAGGAGCGGAAGAGGGAGGTCGAACCGGCTCCACTTCTAACATATATATGTCTTCAAAAGTGTTGATTTAACATGTATAAGTACAGTACACCACATATGTTCATTCAATAATTTATAATGTTGTTAACTCTATGAGGAACATCCCTATGATGCTCTTTTGTATAAATATTACTTGTTGTCGGCCGCCGTCGACCACCATCAATCACAGTCGATCACCACCGATCAAAAACCGTCAATCGATGTTGTAACTTGGAAAACCTAATAACTCTTTCCTGTATGTGGGACAAATAGTCTCTGTAACAAATAGTTGATTTTTACAACTGAGTTTCCGTAGTTTTTTCCCTTTACGGGTTTTCCATATAAAAATTTTTGGTGTCATTACTGGTTGTTTTCTTTTACCTGAGTGTATGTTGAATTCTCGTACAACGTTAAGAAGATAATACATTACTCTACTGCCGCAAATTTTCTAGCACGCGTCAATATTATTATTTCATTATAAACAACAAATTAACAAGTATCGACAATTTCAAATTTAAGCTTCCATAATTCCCCAATATTAATGAACACCTACCATTATAATTTAGGGGAAATCACATACATAGCACCCAATTCTTATGGATTTACCATTCTCACACCTAAACTTTCATTTCTTACACTCGAAGCACTTAGCTGTGGATAAAAGATGAACTTGACTATTAAAAGATGATAATGAGTACTAGTTTTCAAATGATGTTTGTAACTATGAATGTTTTTTTGTGAGATAAGAAAATATGAAAGCTTTGATTACTATATATATATATATTAGGAATTTTTGGGCTTATATATATATATATATATGTAAAAGCTCCTATAATTTATTGGACTATATGAGTAGGAAAAATTATAGATCAGAATGAAATTCAGAACCCTTGAATTTATTTTGAGACTGTCATAAAATAAGTAGAATATTTTAATATCTTTTTTTCATAAGAGTAATATACATTTAACATCAACTCCACGTCAACTTGATTAAATGTTATAAGTGTGCATGATGGTTCGATAATGATCAATAGGTGTCGATGTTCAGAAGCTTGAAGTCTGTTGGGATGAGGTGTTGGAGGATGACATCCGTTAAGGGAGAATATTTAACGACGCTACGATAAGCACGGAAGCGATCCTTTTTCTCTATGATGACCTCTTCCCGGACGAAGCGTCGTAACTCATTATGAATGAGCTATCAGTTTGATTACGTTTGCTGAAATTAGATTTTTGGATGATTATTAATCATAATTTGTACATTGTTTACTAAAAAATTATCTTGAGATTCATGCCACGCCTCAAAATTAATGCCAAATAATGAAAATTTGCGGTTGACACATCACTTCATTTTTAGCTAATTACTAGATTTCATTTTAAGTAATGACAAGTCTAATAGATAATTTATCATTAAAAGAGGTCATTTTTACAGATAATTTCTTTTAAAAGGATTATTAGATATATTTATTATAAAAACAAGTGGAAGAGATAATGGCTAATTATTTATATGATAGACATCAAAATTTAATGAAATGATAACGAAATAGGAGGAAGAGAAAAATGGTTGGCTTGAATCCAATCCAAGTACGCCGTGGCAGATGATGCATCGTCCCTTTCAGTCAGTCATTGACATAAACATTTATGTTCTATTAGGACGGGAACTCATGTGCTTAATTAACTAGACCGGTCCCGAGTTTCTCTATTTTTAATTTAATTATTTTATTTATAGCCATATGATCAAATCAAAAGATTAAAATCTTGAACTAATTATTTTTAAAAAAAATTGGAAAGGTTTGTGGGTTCAATCCCGGTTATGATTGGTTCTATATATAAAAGATTTTGGGCTTAGACCGGATCGATTGAACGACCGGTTCACTGTTAAGCTGGTTTAGCCATGACTCAACCCGGTTTTTAAAACCATATTATTTAAAGAGAGTTAAATGTAAATATATGTGGTTGTTGTTTGTTAAAAATTTCATATCGTAAAAATGATATATATTAACATTTAGTCAACACAGATAAAATAAGTGGTGATTGTGCAACAAAACTATGTAACAACTGAATGAAATCACTAATCAGATTAAAACTATCCTTTGATGATAGTTGCACTACAAAAATAATTAGTGGCGGTCAGTGACAATTAATGGTGGCCGTCGACTAAATTTTCTTAAAGAGTGTGAAGTTAACTATTAGCCTGCTCCTCACTCTTTCTATGAAAAATGAGGGGATACTTATAATTTTTAGAAGAGTATTTTAACAAATTTAATTTAAATCACAAAATGCTTCATATTAATTCATTTGATCATAGGTTATTCTTTTAGCATATAAGTGCATTAATGATTTCAGAATTAAACGATCTTAGACTCGTTTAATTCTTCTTATCAAGCCACTCAATTTGATTATAAACATGTCAAATTTAGAAAAAAATTTTGCCTTCCTATTAATACTCTAAAACTTCTAATTACAATTTAAGTGTTCGATCTTGACTAATACTTTCAGTGTAACTAAACTAGTATTGTCAAGATGCTCACTTTGCCTGTAAAATTGTGGAGTTGAGAGCTCCGTTGATTCAAAATTTAAATCTAAAAATTATTTTATCCAAAATGCATTCAAATGCATGCTTAATCATATAGATTTGTTTTTTTAACATGTCAATAATCTTGTTAGTAGCTCTATAATATGAATTTATATATTAAATACAGAAAATCATTGTTGATGGGTGAACTAAAACCATGAATCATCAAGCTACATTCACATTTTATCATCTTCAATGCAAATTCTTAAGAAAGTTCAATTATTAGCAAAATTAGCCATGAATTCTTTTGATAAATTCACATGCATGTTATATCAAAATAAGGCTTTAAGAATTATAGGAAATAACTCTTTGTATAAATAATCAAAACTTTTTCTCTCTCTCCTATTTTTAGGAGTTTAGATTATTTTCACAACCAATACATTCTAAACTAGAATCCCTCTATGATGCTTATGAGTTAATTTGTATTAATTAGGGGCTTTCTAATTTACTTCTATTAAATACCAATCTAAAAGTGCTTTTGCGGTTGCGGTGCAGTTTCATAGTGTACTTTGCGACGTTTTACAAAATTATGTTTTACCTATTTTTTAAAAGTTGTTGTGGGAAGCTGTGTTTTGCAGCTGACCTAAAAAAATTCAGTGGTTGTCAGAATGTTGCGGTTTAACTTTTCAAAAATCATAATTTGCAATAACCACGGTAGTTTTTAAACAATTATTTCACACCCATCTTTTCAAAAAAAACTACAGCCAAGGTGCAAAAAATCAGACCAGATTTTGAAGTGATAAAAGAGGAGGTTCAAAATTCAACAAGTTAACCTAGTGATGTCATAAATATAAAAGAAATATTAAATATAACTTAAAAAACATACAAATTAGATGAAATTCAATATGAAAGGTCAACAAGAGGGAAACATAACCAAAAAAATATATAAAAACATAAAAAAGAAAAAGTACTAAACTAATAATAATGCATATTTCACAAAAGGTAAAGAAGAAAATGAAACTCATAATGATTACAACAAAACATATTCTTCATGATATCAAAATATTCAAATCATATTTCGTGATTTCCAATAAAAATGTGGCATAAGATACAAAATTACACTGTAACTGGTTGGCCGGTTTGGCCGCTGGTTCCAACCAGCTATTTCCGATTTGACGCTGAGCCGGTTTTTGGTCCAACCACAACCGGACGACCGGTCAGTTCACAACTGAATTGATTGAAACGCCCGACTCAATCCAGTTTTCAAATCGTTGGCTACAGCTGCCCCCAAACAAATTACCTCATATTTTAACTCCCTAAATTTTCTAAACAAATTATCTCATATTTTAACTTTTTGTTGCCATATCAACCACTGATCATCATCATGCATCACAATCGCTTCCTTCCCCACAATTGGAAATGCATGGACACAAATGCATTGATGATAAGAAATTCACAAACCTGATAATTAAAAATTAAATAGATTAAATTTACAAAATAAACCACCTAACAATATTAATTATACTCTTTTTTTCTCCCATTGTTTTAAATACAAAATTAGCATAATTTCTATTAAAATAGGGCTTTCATTGAGGCACCTCACCTCAATGCTGAAGTACAAGCAATGTACGTGACATTTAATTTTGGGGAGACCAAAAATAATGCCTTGAATTCTGAAATGTTCTGCATATACGACTTTGTACCACGTTTCCATCTATTCGTGAATCATGGCTGATTGTGGTAGTAATGCTACTTAATGTTGATGATCTGTACATGAATTTTTGTAGTGGTTATTAATCATTACCAGTACTAAGCTTGATTAGTCCACACACGCCATTATTAGTTGCACACTTTTTAATTAATGACATTAATTACTAAAGAATGATGCAAATAGCTAAAAATGCAATAAAATTTTCAAAATTTACTTAATTAAATGGGTCGTAAATTAGTATTGGATAGTTCCTTCCCAGACTAAGGATATGTTTGGGGTGGCGTTGCAGTGCTACACCGCAGTTTTTTCTGTTTTGCAAAACTGTGTTTTTGTTCCATTCTCAAAAAATTGCAGTTGAAAACTGTGTTTTCTCACCTGGCTTTGCTACCTACGGTAGCTGCTAGAAAGTTACAATATAACTGTTTAATTTTTTTTTTTTTATAATAGCCAAAAGAGTTTTATGAACAATAACTTCGTCTACAACAACTTTACAAAATAACCGTAGCTACACCAAAGAGGCTCTAAATATGTATTATACTCTTTTATAGGGGTTGTTTGGTAATAGATTTAAGAAATTCTATAAATTTATATTGACTAAATCATCCCAAGACCAGGATATAGTAAATATGGAAATTATGGCAACATTGAGAGGAAATTTAGCTTACTAAATCCAAGATTTAAATGAAATTCAACTTAAAATTATTATCAGAGAGATCCTTAATAAAATTAAAATTAGGTTCATAATTAAACATATCAAATTAAAATTTTGCTTGTGATGCAAGTCTTAAAGTAAAACTAGTTGCATATCTTTTTAGAGTATGTCACTAGTTATGGCTTTTATGTTACAAATTTTAAATACATAGTTTTATAATGTTGCTTGTTGCATGCCTTCTTAAGGTTATAAAACAAAAATTGTTGAATTTTATTATCTAATTTCTGTATTTTTGTAAGGATGATTTACTTATGTTATGGAATTTATGCTCAATTGACATCTATTTGGCTTTTTAAAAAAAAATTGTTGGTAGTATGTGGAAGACTTAGATGGTTGTGCTTGTGATTACTTTTATATATTGGAAAGTCATCATCTATATATATATATATATATTATTTGTCACCAAAATAATGAGTAATTATTTGTCACCAAAATAATAATGAGTAAGTAGAGGAAAATGTCACGATTCTTTATGTAGTACCCTTCTATTAAAAGTCCTATTTTTGATATAATGTTGATTTCTCTTCTATAAATGATGGATTTTATTTTGGAATATGGTTGTCATGACTCTTTATGTATTACCCTTCTATTAAAAATCCTATTTTTGGTATAATGATGATTTCTCTTCTATAAATGATGGATTTCATTTTGGAATATGGTTGGGGATGTAGTAGTTATATAAAGTGTTTTGGTTTATGTTGGTTGATGGTAGGCAATAAGCACTTGGTGGTTTCTAGTGAGTTTTTGTATTCTATAAATGCTCCTTAATTTAGAAGAACTAGGATATGAAATCCAATGAAGTGAGCTATAAATTCTCTCTCTTGTCCTGTCAATGAATTTCTAAAGTTGTGGGGACCCTCAAATTGTCTTTCTTTTTCGTTAATCTATTTTTGGAGTTTTAGGCAAGCTTAAAGTTGCATAATCATTATGTTTTCTTTACTTTGCTATTCAGATTTTAACACGTCCAAATTCGCTCAATGATGCCATCTTCTAAACCTCCAACCTCATAAATATCAAAGATCATCATATATCTTCAAGAGTCTAAACATCCTTTGTCAAATCCTATCATCCCACTTTTTGTATCGCTTCATCTAAATCACACTAAATTGTCATCATCAGGACATCCAAACTTTGATCATAAATTGTCATATTCAAGCTTCTCATTGTCATTTTTGCTCAAATACTACCTCAATGATGCTAGAGTGTGCTGTTAGTAAGTCACACACACACACACACACACACACACACATATATATATACATACATAAACTCTTTAATGGCTTCATATATTCTTTCATTGAATACAAATAAGATAAGTAGATGACTTCAATGGAGCTTTAAACTTGAGAAATAATTAGAGAGTGGTACGCCATCAACAAATTCTCATCAGCAGGTAGAAATCTCGAGGCATGACATGGGTCTCGAGGCAATCTTTTGAGTAAGAAATATTCAAACTTCGATTAAGAGTCATCTAAAGCTTCGATTTTAGCAAACTTATAGTCAAACTAATCGACTTAGTGAGACAAACACAATGATACCAAAATTGATTAGATCCAAGTCAAATCAAGCTCAGATCATGCAATTAAACTGCTTTGGAAAGCTTTCGAGGCATACTGGAAAGGTCAAATAAATGTCGAAACTGGTAAGCTTATGATCAAATTGAGCATCTCGGCGAGACGAATCTAACGAGGCCCAAGATTGCTCAAATCTGAAATTTTTAAGACACACAAATGTCCACCAAACTCTGTCTGATCGAAAGAATCTTTCTGGGTCATCTAGTCATAGTGGTTCATATTCTTTTAATAATTGTAACTGAGTCTTTATAAATAGAGCGCTACCCCTCTTTTGAAAGAGAGGTAGAGAGAGCTTGAAGCCTCGAGAAGACTAAAAATTAGAAATTAAGCTCAAGTCCAACATCACTTAGCCTTTGACCTTAGCCGAACACTATTTGCCGCCCGTTGTCGACCACTGCGCGCTGGCTATCGCCAATGACTATTGGTCGCCACACTCTTCTTACAATAAACTCATCCGGGAACAAATTTTGTAGCTCAAGAGATTGTTTACCTTTTTCCCGACTGCGAGACAAAAGGTTGTAAGAGTAATCAACAACTTATAGTGGATCTCTTTAACTAAGCTAGGCCCCGTGATTTTTTTTTTTTGGGTTTTCCGTGTAAAAATTTTTGGTGTCTCTACTGGTTGTTTTCGTTAATCTGAGTGTGTCCTAAATCTTCGTACACTGCTAAGATGATAATCAGTTACTCTACTGCCACGGTCTTCTAGCTCACATCAGAGAGAGAATTTGACAATTTAATAGTGTTCATCACTTCAAAAATATATGTAAAAAGCATTCAAGTATTAGAATTTTTAATCACTGATTATTGATAAACTCATTATCTTTCCATGTTATTAATAACATATAGACTATTGCCTAAACTAGTGTTATTGTAAACTTACCTTCTCCTCCTCTATTCATTAATAAGCTTTAGATAAGCTTCTATGAACTTAAAGTCTACGTGAACATGATCCCTTGAGGCATTCTAGGCGGGCATAATCGGCAACAAACACTTCATAACATTAGCAATGTGCCTTCAGGACATGGACATGCACTTGCCAAATTTTTAATGTGTTGGATACACCAATCACATGTCCAACTTAAAGAAAATTAACATAAATTATTGAGCAACCTCTTAAACAGTTAGTTTTTATGCAATTTGTCCAAGTTTTTTTAGGTCTACCTTTGCATTTCTTAGCATATGCCAAATCTAAAACATCTACTCTCGTAACAAGATCATCGGATGGTCAACACTCAATATGACCAAACTATCTAAGAAGACTCTCTCTAATATTGTCCACCACTAGGGCAACACCAAACCTATCACAAATGTATTCATTTTGCATTTTGTCTTTACGTTTCAAGCCACATATGCACCTAAGCATTCTCATCTCGGCAACACTTAACTTTGTTTTATGCTTCCTTTTTGAAGGCCAACATTATGCGTCTTAGAGCGTTGCAGGTCTCACCACCATCTTATAAAATTCATCTTTCAATCCGAGTGACACTTTTCTATCACACAAAAGACCCAATGCCTTGCTCCACTTCAACCAACCAACTTGATTAGTCTTTAGAAATAAAAAAAATTTAACCGCGAGCATAGTCATAGTATTAATCATGTTATTTTTATGCTAATTTTTGTTGCTCGTTAATAAAAAAAAATGCGAGTAGTTGCATTTACATACGTACCACTTAATTTTTGTGAATTTACATACCTAACATCTAAATTTGTCTTGTATATTTATACTACCCAAATCTTTTATATCGTATCAAAAGTTTCATTGTTTTTATTTAAAAAAAATAAAATATGTAAAAATTTAAATTTAGATTTTAGATTTATAAATACATAAGAATTAATTGGCAATAAAAATTTAGTTCGATAAAGCATTTCAAATAAATTTTGACATCATTTCCATCTTGATTTGATTGTAAAAGTGACCAAAGATGAAACATATGATAAATTATAATTGTGCATAATTTATAAATTAAATATACTATTTTTTTTTTTTTTTGTTTTGTTCATAGTTTTATACATAATAAGAGAACTCCATTACCTAAACTTTTAAAAATCAAGAAAATTATTATCGAAATTCGGAAATCAAAATTTTCATTTGTCAAATTTGTGATTCACCCTCCACACTCAAATTTATATGTAATAATAATAATAATAATAATAATAATAATAATAATAATTGATATGTCGTCAATAAATTTCTATCATCTGATATGAATCTCGAGACATAACATGAATCTTGAGGTAACTTTTTGAGCAAGAAATGCTCAAATTTTGATTAAAAATTATTCTAAACTTCAATTTCACCAAAGTTAAATTCAAGCTGATCGACTTGATGAGGCAAACCCAATAATACCAAAATTGGTCAAATTCAAGTCAAATAAAACATAAATCAAGCTATTAAACTACATTTGAAAGAATTCACTGTATAATCAAAATGTCAAAAAATTTCCAAATATAAAAAGCTTATAGTCAAATCGAACTTCTCGACAGGACTAATCTAACGAATCAAAGATCACTCAATTCTTGCATCATTAAGACTCCCTAATGCCCATAGAATACCGTCCGATCATAGTGGTATGTATTCCTTCCTTATTTACACTGAGACTCTATAAATAGAACATACGCTCTCTTGAGAGGGTACCTAGACCTGGAGTCAAAAGAAAACTTGAGCTTAGAGAAGAAGTAGCTAACGCTTAGCATCAAAAAATTTCTCTCTTTTGTAGTCGTTGACCACTACATGCTGGCCACCGATTGTCTCCGTCGGCCGCCCTTTCCCATAAATCACCATCGACCACTACCTGCTACTTGTAACAAAGTCCCTTGTGGATGTACAACGTGCATTTCACAATCCCAGTATATGTTATGGAATTATGAAGTGTCCGACAGAGCAGTATGTCGTATAGTACTACGCGCAAAGGCACACCCTCAAAGACGATGTAACAATGGACCCCGAATACAGTGCAACAATGCACCCCAAAGACGGTGTAATAACACATCCTGAATATGACTACCTTTGCAATCTATTGAACTTCCAATGACCTATAAAGCCATGAAGGGGCCACCATAAACCTTCTTATGATAGTCAAGGGGCCACCCTATATTTCTCAATAATTATTCATCTGCCTAGCGAGAACCATATATGCATGATTCAATTATATAATTTATGCTAGTTGCTTTCCATCAATCATGATCATCCAATTTATTATCCATAACTACATCCACCAATAATCTGTGATAATAAAAGAGGCAATATTTATATGCATATCACACAATTCTCATGTATTTACCCATTGAACCGCTAAATTTTATTTTTTATATTTATACCATTTAAAATTTTCATATCACATAAATAATATCACTATTTTAACTTATAAAAGTGATATATTCTATGGAATCTGATGTATATTTATATATTAAATTCAAATGCATGGTACATTCTAGGGAAAATTATGAATAGGTCCCGGCCAATAATGCTAATTGCGTGATTTAAACTTTAAGGGCATTTGCTCATGTACAACCCAATTCCCATGCGTTTGCATATGCACACCTAGATTTTGCTTTTTACATTTATGCCAATCAAAGCTTTCACAATACATAAAAAATACCATCATATTATCTAAAAAAAATGAAATACAACTTCTAATGCACGGGTAAAGTGTAATTTATGTAAGAAATGAAGTCTAGATGCTAGATATGTGATGCAGAGGAATTGAGTGCAATGTATGTAAATCTTTTTTTATATAGACAGTTACATACATACCGCTCAATTCTTATGAATTTATATATTTAACACCTAAATTTTGTTTTTCGCACTAACAAACTTGATCAGACCACAATAGTAGGTTTTATTTCAAATGGACAATGAGACCAACAACTACTGAAAGATTGTTCTCATGTGAATATGATTGACTGGATCTTAGCAACCCTGATTTAGTCAGATCTTCAGGATGAGTGTTGTGAGTTTACCAAAAAATACACAAAGAGAACCATTATTGCATTTGTGAATCAGATTGCCTTCCCTACCCATTCTGGCTAGCGGCGGACCTAGGTAGGGTTCCAACCCCTCTCAAATTTAGTTTTTTATTTACATGAGAGTAAATTTTTTTTTTTCTATTGAAATGTCAGTTTTGACTCTTCTGAAATATCGCTTTGCTCTTCGTTGCCCTAGCCCTCCAATGTTGGGTCTAGGAGGTCGTTTGACCTCCCTCAAGAAAGTTGTTGATTTTGCCCCTGATTCTAACTAAAATATTTACACCTATACCCGTAGAAGTACATGTTTCGCTTGAGACTAATCATGCATGACACTATACCAAAGAAGACATGGCTGACTAGGAGGAGGATTTCAAATTCACGCAATTGCCCTGAGATTGCCATGCTATGTAGGATCACACCATCATTATCACTAATTGTCATGCGATGAAGACGATCAATCAGACACTTGAAAATCGGGGCATGTGAATGCTACTAGATTTCCAAGATTTTGATGATGTTATGAACAAACTTGCTACGACATGGGAAGACACTTCAACTTGGGTTCATATTTTTTTTTCATTTTTTTTTTCACCACTATTTGTGCTAACAATGCCAACGTACATGATCGGGATGCTTCCTATCATCGCGGCCCAATCGAAAAAATGTTGTCCTCTCGCTTATTCCGACCAACAGCCACTGAAACATTTATATCAAGAATGCTTGTGGCCTAAATCAATGATCTTAATTAAATTGCTCTTGGAAGGGACAGTGGTCTACCATCTAACCAAGTGATCGTCATAATCTGTGATAAAGGGGTTTACATTGAGAGAGAGTTACGGTGAGCACCTGGGCCCTGTGACCACACTGACCCAGCCCACTAAAATTGACTTAATATTATTTTTATAATTTTCTTAAGTAAATGGCTCAAGCAGTGCGACGAGCAATCCTGGAGCAATGGAGTAAGAGAAGAGAAGAATAATTGGCTATTTGAATCATTTTTTGTTGATAAAAGTGGTTTTATTTAGAGAAATTTTTTTAAATGACATCTTATATACGATTTATAAAAGGAAGCTTCAGCATATAAGTAAATGTAGCTCATAAAAAAATAATAATAAGATTTGTTCATGTTGATGTTAGTGGCTACGTTCTTGCAATCTATAGGACTTCCAATGACCAACAAGCCTTAAGGGGCCATCACAAACCTTCCTATGTCAGCCAATGACCACCCTACACTACTCATTATTATTGATCTACCTAGCTAGAACTATCTAGGGAAAAGTATGAATTACTTGGGACAGATAGTAAAAATTGAAGTTTAGCTGTTAGATATGTGATTAAGATTTGATTGTTATGTATGTAAATGTTTTTTGAATGAGCATTTGCATGCATACTGTTAGCGCTGGCGTGGAGTCCGGTCCACCCAACCCGCGAACTCTCGCCCCCGCCTCTCCTTCTGTTTTCGCGAAACGACGCTACCGATCGCGAAAGGGCCACACAGGGTCACACCTCTTCACAAATAACTCCTCTCTCCTTTCTTTTTTGCAAAGAGAAGCATCAATTCGCCAGAAATTGCTCCCACCTACTCTATTTCGGAAAGCGAAGCATCCCTTCGCTTCCTTCTCTTCGTGATAAAATGAGAGGCTCTCCTTCATATCTGTAAGTCACAAGAAGTCACGATTTTCTTCTTTAGGTTTCCTCGGGATAGAGGAAGAGTTTTTCGGGTTTCCGCTGGACAGTGGAAGAGAAGAAGTGCAAGGAGGAGTAGTTTCTTGTGGCAGAAGGAAGAAGAAGATTGTTCTCCCTAGACTTCTTTTTTGTGGCTTGTGACAGAAGAGAAATTGAGTTTATTTCTCTTGTAAGTTTGTCTTCTTCGGTGTATCTCGGTGTAGAGTTTTCTTCGGTGTATCTCGGTCTAGAGAGAGAAGAACAAAGAGAGAAGAAGAGAGAGGGCAACGAAGAGTGAGAGATTCCTCTTGTAAGTCGAGGTGATCGACTGATGTAAATTTCCTCAAGTATTAAAATCCTCTGCAACTCCGTGGACGTAGACAATTTGCCGAACCACGTAAATCTGTGTGTTCTTTTTTGGTGTAAATTTTCTCATGCTATTTTATTCGCTTCGTCGTCGATCGTTTTAATATTTTTATATACCACAACCTATCACAACACATACAACTCAATTTCTATATATTTACTTATTTATAATCTAAATTTATTTTTTTTACATTTATTTTACCCAAATTTTTTATGGGACATAAGAGAAATTACTATTTGAGCTTTTAAAAAATGTTTAATATATAGTTGAGGTGGCATGTACATATATTAAAAAAAAATTGTTTTTAAGATATGTAAATATCAGGAATTAAGAGGCATTTAATGCTGAAAACCTGCCTTGATGCGCCCATGTCCCCTGAACCCATGCTTAGTCGTTCTCTCCGTTGTAGTCATTCCTGCAGCGTTCGTGTTGCGATACTTTCCCTCTTTTTCAGTCCAGTCTTTACACGGTGTTGTGGGTGTAGCTCGTACTGGCATTCCTTTTCTGCTCTCTTTCCTCGTTTCAGCTTCCGGTGAGAGTTCTTGCAGCCTCTGCTCTCGTTAGAGATGGACATGACCTGTATATTTTTGCTTGTCTTCCTGCTTCTCTTTCTCTGTTCTGGTTCGAAAGCTCAGATGCCCGGTATGCCTTCTTTTGTGCTTGATGCGTGAGTTTGGTTTATGAGATTTTGCTCTTTGGTGAGTGGTTTGGATGTTTCGATGTGTTTTAGGTTCTTGAATTTGGTTTTCAATTTATGAGTCAGAATAGGGAATCTTAGTGGTAATGGGGGGATTAGAGTCTAAGATTAGGATAATTTGAAGCCATTGGTTAGTTCGTTGGATGGTGAAGTACTCTGACGTTGGTGGGTTGCCTGATTTGGGAATGATAGCTGAAGGATTTCGTTTCAGGGTGAAAAATTGAGTGATAGGTTTGAACTTGTTGGTGTTTTTGGAGTAGAGGATTACTTGCTCGCTAAGTTCGGTGATTTCAATATATTTTTATTTATTTGTTTGTTTGTTTGTTTTTTTTTTTTGCTTTTTTCTTGCGTGGAGATTTGTTGAATTGGTAGTAACATTTGGGATGACTGTAAAGTAATGGGGTTGGGAACTGTTATAAAATTTAAATAGGTTTGAAATTGGAAGTTTTTACAAATAAAATTTATGCTTGTTTTTCCTGTGTTGGATTGTATCCCTTGTTCAGTGAAATGCATTGCTTCATCTTAAATTCCATGTAACTACTGGAAGGAATACAATTGAAGAGGCTTCATTGCTCTTCGATGATGAAGTTTTTTTCTTTCCTTTTCTTTTGATGTCACAGGGGCATATAGTGCAAATTATTTACGCTTTTTTGTTGGTTTTTGTGAATTTCCTTTGTATTATTTGTCACAACTTGGAATAATACCATATAAACTTAGCAGGATAGGATAAGTTTGCAAAATTAGGCTGATTTCCAAAAAGTATAAACGTTTTGCAATAATACTGTTGAGAAAATAAGGGCGAAGAAAACAGTAATCGACACAAATCCAGAAGAACACAGAGATTTAACGAGGTTCGGCAAAGATGCCTACGTCCTCGGGAGCAGAGCGGCGAGTTCCTTTCAATATTCAGAAAAGGGTTACAGAATAGAGGATACCTCCTGGGGTTACTAACAGGCCTATTTATAACCCCAGGAGTAAACCTAGGCACAATATGTAATTACAACATTACCCCTGTACCATACCGCGGGGCTTTGCCCCCGCACCCCAACCCACGTAACTTCCCAATTTGGACAGATTCTACGCTCCGCTCCGCTCCGCTTCGATCCAGCGTCTGTCCCAATATGGTATATGAGCCATACCATAACAAATCTCCACCTTGGCGAATATCCAGCCCCTTAGGAGAAAAATACCTGGGAGTTACACCTGCACCACT
>NW_018164472.1:459312-511268 GCF_001263595.1 Phalaenopsis equestris | reverse complement strand
AAGAAAACAGTAATCGACACAAATCCAGAAGAACACAGAGATTTAACGAGGTTCGGCAAAGATGCCTACGTCCTCGGGAGCAGAGCGGCGAGTTCCTTTCAATATTCAGAAAAGAGTTTACAAGAATAGAGGATACCTCCTGGGGTTACTAACAGGCCTATTTATAACCCCAGGAGTAAACCTAGGCACAATATGTAATTACAACATTACCCCTGTACCATACCGCGGGGCTTTGCCCCCGCACCCCAACCCACGTAACTTCCCAATTTGGACAGATTCTTCCGCTCCGCTCTGCTCCGCTTCGATCCAGCGTCTGTCCCGATATGGTATATGAGCCATACCATAACAAATACCATCATAGCAACTAAATCCAATAACATCTACTCATTTTATCTACCAAAATGGAAATATATGGCTTCTATAGTCGGCAAAATAACTGTAAGAAGAAACGCCCTTCATCTGATGGCACACCCAAAGAGATTTAGGTGACGGCTGCAAAGTGGTGGTCTTAGGTTAGAGGCGTTTGAGCTTGGTGTTTGGAAGGCTTTAATCCACAAGGTTGAAGCTTGAATCCCACGGGAAAGGTGCTTGTGTTGACTTGTTTTGGGCTTAGGTTTGGCTTTGGAGAGGGTTTTGAGTGGTTTTTGTTTGACTTTGAGTTTGGGTAAAAGTTTGAGTTAGATTTGGGGTTGGATTAGGGCTGAATTTGACTTTTGCATAATTTGTGTGTTGATTGGCTTGGAATGTGAATGTCCATGGTCATCAATTTGGGTTTGAATGTGGAATGATTTAAGCTTATTTTGGAGTTAATTTTAATCAAAGCTTTAAGGTGTGATTTTGAATTATTATTATTATTATTATTTTTGTTGATTTATGTAAATTTTAAGTTAGGTTTGATTGTTGAGTTTGGGGCAGGGTTTTGGAAGATTATTTAGGGAGTGAATATGGTAAGCATTTAGATTATGTGTAGTGTGTTTTGAGTTGGGATTTTACACTTGAGTTTTGAGTTTGATCTTATTAACCTTGGGATTGGATTAGGGGCCTTGATTATTGGATTTGACTTGAATTAAATTTTATGTTTCTTTGAGTTTGGAGTTTGTTTTGAATTTAAGTTTGATTTTATGATTTGATACATGCGGATATGAGATCAATTAAATTTAGATTTGAGTGTTTAGATTGGGCTTGAATTTGTGGTTCTTATTTATTTATTTTATTTTATGAAATTAATTATATCTTATGTTCATTTATTTTAAATTTATTTATGAGTTTTAGTTGATTAAATTGGTTTTCCCTTTGATTTCCATTGTTTATTATTATTATTTTCTTTTAAAGTTTATTTTTGAGTTTAGGCTTAATTATGTGCTCAATTTTTGTTTTATTGGGTTTGATTTCTTTTGATTTTGATTTTGCTCATTTTAATATGTTTTAAAGTTAACTCAACCATGGTTTAGGATGCACACAAGGTCGATTATGTTCATCACAAACCAAAGGAAGAGGTTAGGAAAGGATTTGGTTGGCCTTCCAGGATCCCCACTAAGTTGACTAAGCTAATGGATAGTTTTAACCATTGCAGTCCATGTGATGAACCAAGGGTTCAAAGAAATGTGTTTAAACCATGGAGTCAAGTTTCTAGACTCAATGAGTTACTTATAAGAAGGTTCAAAATCCTGTAGGTACTCAACCTTTAATTCTAATATTCTAGCTATAATCAACTCAACACCAAGTCATGGATCGATGATTAAAGCTAAATTTATCTTCAATTAAAGGGAGTGCGAATTTGACTTGAATTTCTAAATTTGGGTTTCAACCATCCATTAGGCTTCTAGGGCGGCCTCTGAGGAAGTTCTAAGGCTGGGTTCTTTGCTCTGAAGGAGTCCTCGTTAAAAGTGAGCTCAACAAGGTAGTTTTGCTGAAAGATTTCAATGCACTGGATGACATCATTTTCTAAGCATGATAAAGTACCTTTGATGCTAACTTTGTAGAAGTTCGAAATCAACTCTCATTGAGAGCACCAAAGAGAATAATTAGTATCAACTAAAGAGAAACAAAATTAATACCATGCACAAATATTATGAAGAACAATAAGAAAACTATAAAGATGGGTACAACAGGATGAATGTCGTTTGGTCAAGAACGACTTATGTATGTCCATGAAGCGAGGATAAAAGCACTTCCACAAAAAATTATATATGGAGGAGTATAAACAATGGAGTGGATGCCAATTTTTTTTTAGAAACCTGAAAAGCAAGAGATTGGAGAAGATGTCACTAAACTCTATATTAGTTTTTCTCTAGAGATAGCCAAGGAGAAGATAAATAATTCTTCTCATCTCACCAATTTTCCAATAATTACTATAAACCTCATTCTCCAACTGTGAAAATCCAATAATTACTATAGCCCTAACTGCTTGAACTCTAAAATAATAAATTAGTCTCAGAGTTTTTATGACTCGGTCTCATAAAAAAAATAAAGTGATATCTATGTGCAATATGTCTAAGTGTTTTGGATCTATTATATAAAGATTGATGATCTAATTGTGGTTATTATTTCTAGAGTTGAGGTTGGGAGGTTAAAGTAGCTAGAGACCCAAAGTAAATTTATAAAAATGCAATTAGGCTGGAGATGCATGCATCCAAATATTGTCCAATGAAAAAGAATTTGATGGTTAAATTGAAAAAAACAGAAAGGAAAATGTTATGATAAATGCTTGATAAAATTAGTAATGATAAATTACGAAATACTTATATTAGTGGAATGGTTAGAATGGTATCTAGTGAAGAGAGATATTTGAAACTAAATTTAGATGATTTGGACAGGAGCATTGAAGGATAAAAAGTGCATATGTTAGATGGGTAGATGAAATTAGTGCTAGAAGATTTTAAAGGGTTAGCATAAGGCTGCTATGCATATTTGTGGAAAACTGAGAAGGATTTCGGCTGCATGCTCGGGTGGATCAACCGGCTATCGTAGAATCATGGAGGATTTGATTGGGGACTACTTTGGAAACCCCTTGATTAGTTTTATTCCTATTTTGTTTCTTTATTTTATTTTAGATTTATTTAATTTCCTAATTTAGAGTTGATATATTTGGTAAGTTTGTAAATTGAGGGATTGTTTTCCCTATATATATATGTATCCTACATGCGAACAATAAAATTAAAGAATTATTCCTCTCTAAATTTGTTTTGTACATTGTATGAGAGCTCTTAATTCAAAACCTATCTGACTCTTGTCGCTGGTCCTTTTTCCCTTTTGCTGTTGGAATTCCCTACAGATAGTCAAAACGCCTCTCTTTGGGCCCCTTTGTTTCTGCGGCCTCCATCCTGGCTCCTCCCTATAGTGGTAATCCCCTCTTTTTTTCTCCACTACCAAAACTGCTTCATTTAGCCCAAATTCTCTACTCTAGGCCCTCATCCGGTCAGAGTTCTCACTGCAGCCCTCCTCTACATTCCTCTACCACCAATACTTCTTCCCGCAACCTGAATTCTCAGCTACAGGCCCACCTCTGCCGATATACTCTCCTGCAGGCCCGCCACAGAGCTTCTAATTGCAGCAGTTAGCACTATAATCTCGTAGATCGCTAGCCGCATGAAACCTCATTGCAGACCCATCTCCCTCCGTTTCCTTGCAGGATCTTGCAGTTGGATCTTGCAGTTTCATCATCTGACAACAAGTCCGAAGCAATGGATCTTGCTACTCCCTTCCTGTGATCCTCCCCAACCTATCCAATCAGTCTTTCAACGGATTACAAGAAGAAGCACAACAGCGACTGCCGTCAACTCTCTCCACTGTAGTCAACTAAAATCATCCCTAACTACTCGTAAGGTTGATGACCAAGTACGGGAGAAAGACACTAAGTTCTAATCCGGAGGTTAATTCTGAATCAAAGATCAAGTATTCTGTCCAAACGATTCATAAACTCTTAAACTTTATCACAAATTATAAACTTAATGATCATAACTCCTTTTAGTAGTTCCAATCCATGTTTATTTACATTTCTAGTAATTAAAAAGAGGAACATCTTACAGGAGATGTGAGTCTAATTTTGAATTGATTACTCAATTAGTGGAATAAATATAGGCCTTATAATAGGCATGAATTGATTACTCAATTAGTGGTCTTATAATAGGCATAAATGGATTGCACAATTAGTGGAATAAATATAGGTCTTAAAATAGACGTGAATTGATGACACTTAATGCCTACAATTCTCTTTTTCCTTTATTGTGTACGTTTTCTTTTTTTTCGGTATGCATTGATTAGTATAATTTGAGTGTTGTGCTGCAATGTTAGACACACTCCAAACTTGTATCCTTTCCCCTTTCAAAATAATACAAAGAGAATTCCCAAAAGTCTAGTCTCATTTTCTTTCAATTTTTTCTTTAGCGATCCATTAAATTGGAACCAACATTTGATATCAGAGCCAAGTTAGCCGAAGGACATGTCGTCACCAAGCAAAGCTATCATAGGAGATATGGCAGCAATGAAGATCGGGGGAAAAGGGACCCTAAAGCTCACTTATCCGTTACTCACGAAAAGTGACTAGTGACTACTCGGTGTGGGCGTTGAAGATGCGTGTGAACCTACAAGCTCAAGGAGTGTGGGACGCCGTGGAGCAAGATGAGGTCGAAGAGCGTAAGGATAGAATGACCCTCGCTGCCATCTATCAAGCGCTACCGGAGGACGTTCTTCTCATGGTGGCAGAGAAGGATTCCGCCAAGCAAGCATGGGAGACACTAAAGACGATGCATGTCGGCGTGGAGCGAGTCAAGGAGGCGAAAGTGCAGACCCTGAGGACTCACTTCGGGGTGATCCGCATGAAGGACGGAGAGATGGTGGACGATTTCACCATGAAATTGACGTTCATTGTGACAGACATCCGCTCGTTGGGAGAGAAGGTAGAGGAGATCTTTGTCGTCAAGAAGTTCTTTCGAGCCGTACCACAAAAATACATGCAGATCGTCACTGCGATTGAGCGATTCGGTGACCTCAAAAACATGACCGTCGAGGAGGTCGTCGGTCGTCTCAAAGTCCACGAAGAGAGACTTCGCGGCTACGGAGACCAAGAGGAGGAGAAGCACCTCTTGCTCACGCATGCATAATGGATGTCCCGAATGAAGAAAAACGGAGAAGCCGATTTTTCTTCCGGATCGTCGAGTAGCGACGACAATGGTGGAGATAGCCGAGGTCGTGGCAAAGGGCGGGGACGAGGGCAAGGTCGAGCGGAGAAGACTCACCTCGACAAGAAGACATCGAACCCCGCAAAGACAAGAGCACAGTGAAGGGTTACAATTATCAAAAGTACGGACACTACTCGTCCGAATGTCGTAGCAAGAAGGCCGAAGAGGAAGCGAACCTTATTAACCTCCATGACGAGGAGCCAACGTTGATGTTTGCCGAGGGAGTGGCGAATCCCTTGCCCGAAGACGAGGAGACAAACCTCGAAGAGTTCACACAAGAATCGTCCAAGGAGGAACCAGAGGGGGTGTTGCTCAATGAAGAAAAATTCAAGGCGAACCTCCTCGCAAGTGGCGAGGAGTATAATCACAGCGATGTATGATATCTTGACAATGGAGCAAGCAACTACATGACAGGCCATCAAGAGAAGTTCAATGAGCTCGACGAGAAGATCACCGGAAATGTGAAGTTCAGAGACGACTCACTCATCGAGATCAAGGGCCGAGGAACCATCCTGTTTATGTGCAAAAACGGCGATCAACGTCTAATGACCGAGGTATATTACATTTCGAAATTAAAAAAGTAATATCATAAGTCTTGGTCAGATGACAGAAGAAGGCAACATGATTACCTTAGTCGACTTGTTCTTGAAGATGTTCGACCGAAATGACGCCCTGCTAATGAAGGTGGAAAAATCGTCAAATCGGTTGTACAAGATTTCCCCCGAGACAAGCTAACCCGCTTCTCTATTAGCATCACTAGCAGATCCGGCTTGGTTATGACATGCGAGACTTGGGCATGTAAACTTTTATGCGCTCAAAATGATGGGAATGATGGGGATGGTCATAGGGTTGCCTAAGATCACACACCCCAACCAAGTGTGTGAGAGTTGCATGATTTCAAAGCAAACAAGACTGCCGTTTCCTGCCCAAGCCAACTTTCGAGCCGAGCACCCTCTACAACTTGTGCACGCGGATCTGTGTGGTCCGATCACCCCAACATCCCTCGCCGGTAACAAGTATTTCTTTTTACTTGTTGATGATTATAGTCGTTGGATGTGGGTGTATATGCTCAAAGAAAAAGGAGAAGTTTTTGAAACATTCAAGAAGTTCAAGAAGCTCGTGGAGAACACGTCAACACGTAAGTTGAAGACGTTACGAACTGATCGAGGTGGCGAGTTCACTTCCCAGAAATTCACAGAGTTCTGCAAAGAAGAGAGAGTCGAGCGTCATCTCACGACATCGTACACACCTCAACAAAATGGTGTGGTGGAGAGGAGAAATCACACCGTGATGGGCACCGCGAGAAGCTTGCTTAAGAGCATGCAAGTCCCGACAAGCCTCTGGGGAGAAGCGGTACGACATGCGGTGTATCTCTTGAACCGCTTGACAAAAAAGGTGCTAGGAGATTGTATCCCTTACCAAGCATGGTTCAGCAAGCGACCTCATTTGATGAGAGTGTTTGGATATACCGCACATGTGAAAGTTGCGGGTCCACATCTCAAGAAGCTCGATGATCGAAGTTAAGCAATGGTGTATCTTGACATCGAAGACTGAAGAAAGGCGCACAGATCTCTCGATCCACCACGCAGAAAAATTCTTGTGAGCAGAGACGCAGTGTTTGAAGAGGAGAAGAAGTGGGAATGTTGCAACGATGATGACGAGCTCGTACAAAATTCTATTGAGTTTGGAATTTTACAAGATGACGGAGAACTAGCGGGCTCAACCTCGCCAGTGACACAAGTGGTCACGCCGAACTCTCAACGACAACAAGAGAGCACGGGAGGATCTACATACAACCGAAGATGCTCCCAAGAAATTCCATTCACTTGCCGAGGTCTATGCGGAAGCTCCACTAGTAGAAATGGCTCTTGATGAATTGTTGTTGCTTACTACCGACGAGCCAACAACATATCACAAGGTGACAACCGAGGAGGCGTGGAATAAGGCCATTCAGAAAAAGCTCGAGTCCATCGAGAAGAACAAGACGTGGGAGCTCACCGACTTGCCACCCGGTCACAAGCTCATCGGCTTAAAATGGGTGTTCAAGTTGAAAAGAGACAGCGAATGCAACATCCTCAAGCACAAAGCAAGATTGGTGGCGAAAGGTTACGTGCAGAAGCAAGGAGTTGACTTCGAGGAATCCTTCGCACCGGTGGTGAGACTCGATACGGTCAGGTTAATTCTTGCCCTCGCAGCTCATAGTGGGTGGGAGATCCACCACTTAGACGTCAAGTTGGCGTTTCTCAATGGTGATATTGAAGAAGAAGTTTACGTCACCCAACCTGAAAGATTCATTGTCAAGAATGAAGAGCACAAGGTGTACAAGCTGTCCAAAGCTCTCTAAAGCAGCTGTCCAAAGCTCTCTACGGACTACGCCAAGCACTAAGGGCGTGGAACACTTGTCTTAACAAGAGAATGATGAGTTTAGGCTTCATGAAGTGTTCTCAAGAGCAGGTTATGCACACGAGGAATCACAGAACAACAGTACTCATCGTCGGCGTATACGTTGACGATTTGATCGTAGCAGGATCCAAAATTGATGGTGTTGAGACATTCAAGAAGTAAATGATGAAGAAGTTCGAGATGAGTGATCTTGGGCTACTCTCATACTACCTCGGTATCAAGGTGGACCAAAAGAAAGACCGCATCACAATGAAGCAATCGGCTTACGCAAAGAAGGTGTTGGAGCAGTTCAAGATGGTAGACTGCAACCCGAGCAAGTATCCAATGGAAACAAAGTTGCAGCTCGGAAAGGATGCGGAAAGAATCCTTGTGAATCCCACCAAGTATAGGCGTGCCATCGGGTGTCTCAGGTAGCTGACCCATACTCGACCCGATATCTCATACGCAGTTGGCATGGTGAGTCGTTACATGGAGCAGCCTGCCACTTTACACCAGCAGGCTGTGAAGCATATTCTTCGTTACATAAAGGGAACAATGAGCTACGGGATTCAATACAAAAGAGGACAAGGAGCTGAAGAACTCGTCGGTTTTACTGACAGTGATCTCGCCGGTGATATAGACGGCAGGAAAAGCACCAGAGGGATGACGTTTTATACGTTTTATCTCAATGGGAACCTAATCACTTGACAATCTCAGAAGTAGTGAACTCAACGAACTATTGCTCTATCATCCTGTGAGGCAGAGTTCATGGCAGCCACTGCTGCATCATGCCAAGCATTATGACTGAGAAGTTTGTTGAGCGAAGTGACCGGAAGCGAGCCAAAACTAGTAACTCTCTACGTCGACAATAAATCTGCAATAACATTGATAAATAACCCGGTGTTTCATGGACGCAAAAAGCACATCGACACTCGCTTCCACTTTATTCGCGAGTGTGTCGAGAATCAACGGATCGTCGTGGAATTTGTAAGCACCGGAGAGCAACGTGCGGATATTCTCACCAAGGCTCTTGCAAGAGTCAAATTCGCAAAAATGCGAGAGCTGCTTGGCGTAAACAACTTCGAACCAAATCAAAATTACGGGGAAGATTGTGATTCTAATCTTGAATTGATTACACAATTAGTGGAATAAATATAAGCCTTATAATAGTCATGAATTGATTACTCAATTAGTGGTCTTATAATAATCATGAATGGATTGCACAATTAGTGGAATAAATTTAAGTTTTAAAATAGACTTGAATTGATGACACTTAATGCCTACAATTCTCTTTGCCTTTATTGTGTACGTTTTTTTTTTCAGTATGCATTGGTTAGTATAAATTAGGTGTTGTGCTGCAATGTAAGACACACTTCAAACTTGTATCATTTTCTCTTTCAAAATAATACAAAGAGAGTTCCCGAAAGTCTAGTCTCATTTTCTTTCAATTTGTCCTTCAGCGATCCATTAAATTGGAACCAACAGGAGAAAACACAATTCCTGAGATCACTGATCCCAACCATCGCTCATGGAAGAATCGAGATTATATGATTATGTATTTGCTAGTTAACTCAACAACCGCTAAAGTGGGAGAAAATTTTCTGCTTTGAAAAACTATCTAGGAAATTTGGGAGGATGCAAGAGGAGCATATTCCAAAACTGAGAACATTATAAAGTTATTTGAGATCGAAACTAAGCTTCATGATCTTTATCAAAGAGAGCTAGGTTTCAACCAATACTTCAACATCTTGACAAAGTATTAGGTATGATTGAATATCTTTGAGATACATGTGGAAATGTCTACATGATGTTTTGATTTCTAAATTTATCATCGAGAAGTAGAGAACTATCAAATTCTTATTGGGCTAACTCAGGAATTGGATGAGATGAGATGGGGGATCATGGGAACAAAGCCTCTTCCATCTATCTGTAAAGCCTTTGCTAAAGATAGGAGATAAGAGAGCAGAAAGAAGCTGATGTTGATTAGAAATGGTGGTTCATCATGTACTGAAAGCTCGGCCCGGTTCACTCAAAATTTCTTCCATGACTTAAAGCACAAGAAGAATCATCGTGCATGTGACTATTTCATGAAGATTAGGCATATCAAGGACAAATGCTGGAAAGTTCATGAAAATCTGTAGGCTGAACACCTGGATAGGAAAAGAAAGATCAGGAGAAAAAGATTAATGTTGCTACCACATCTAAAGGGTCTGCTGAACCATCCACCAAAGAACAGCTTGAAGTATTGAAAAAATGCCTTGGAGGCAATTCAAAGCGGTACACTGATCTTGTGATGCATATCATTTGTTTATCATTCTTACTGCAACATATCATATCAATCAAATGCCTAACTTGATTCTTAACTTCAAAACATTTCTTCACTTTTTATGGTTATCATTCCTCACATCAGAGTTTTTTTTCTACTATACTAAAAAGCTTTGGATGCATATCATTTGTTTAGGTACATTCCCATAATCACACAAAATTTGACCCTAAAACTATGTAGTGTATTTTTCTTCGATATGCCACCAACAAAAAAAAGTATAAGTGCTGCTCTCATGTCACAAGAAAATAATACAACTTCGTGGATGCCTCATTTTTTGAAAATCAGTCATAGTATCCCAAATCAGATGTTAAAGTGGCGAGTACTTTTGAGATGCACTTGATGTCACCTATGCAGTTTCACCACTTACTCCACCTAGCCCTCCTATCCTAGTTGAAGATGTCCAACCAATATAACATGAACTTTCGAACAAAGAACTTCGTGCACACAAGAAGAAAAAAATATTGAGCAGGTGAAAGAAAATTTGCAAGGACATAACTACTCAAACTGAAACCTGATTCCGCATTCACCTAAAATTTTGGGTAAGGAGTCTAGTTCTCGTGAGTTATCCCTCCCCCTTCTCTTCTAATGTTGGTGACAAGAAAAGTTGTATTCGATATTCAATTCAAAAGTATGCAGCTTATGAGAAGTTATTCTCATCCTACAAAGTTTTTATTTCTAATCTTGGTAGTATTCATATTCTTAAATCTTTTCAAGAATGGCCTGTTTGGAATAATTTTTTGTTTTAGAAAAAAAAGTTAAAAAAAAACAAATAAAAAAATACAGTTTGTACATTTTTTTAATCTATTATTTTAAATTTGTTTTTAGATGCAAGTGAGATGTTTTCGAAACACAGAAAACATGTGAAACACGTTTTCTTTGTTTTGAAAACAACCAAAATACGTTAGGCCTAAATAATTTCAATTAGAAATTTAATTAATTAACTTGATTAACTTAATAATTATAAATTCATTAATTATTTAATTTCAAGTAATAATTTAATTAGTTACTTAATAATTATAAAATTTTAATAATAAATCAACTTAATTAACTTATAATTCAAATAAAATATTAATCATTTAATTAAATAACTTAATATTTATAATTTAATTACTTAATTAACTTAATAAAATATTAATAATTTATTTAATTAACAATAACTATAAAATTTAATCAATTAACTTAATAGTTATAAAATTTAATTTATTAATAATTTTAATTAATAATTTAATTCATTAGCGTAATTAACTTAATAATTATAAATTTTTTAATTATTTAATTTTAATTAATAATTGTAAAATTTAATTAAAATATTTATTTTAATTATTAATTTATTTAATTAACTTACTAATTATAAACTTATTAATTATTTAATTTCAATTAATAATTTAATTAATTATCTTAGTAATTATAAAATTTTAATAAAAAATATACTTAATTAACTTAATAATTAATCAATTAATAATTTAAATAAAATATTAATCATTTAATTAATTAACTAATAATTATAATTTAATTAATTAATTAACTTAGTAAATATTTATAAATTTATTAACTAACTTAATAATTTTAAAATTTAATTAATTAAATTAATGTAGATTAAATTAATTAATTTATAATTTAATTAACTTACTAATTATAGACTTAATAAATATAAAATTTTAATAATAAATTTACTTATTTTTTTTAAAAGTATAGTATTTTATTTTAGAAAAAAAAAAACGCAATTAAACATGTTTTGTATTTTTTTTTTTTAAACATATAAATCATAATAGTACTAAACACATTTTCTAAAAATAAAAAACAAAAAAAAATAAAAATGAAACATACTAAAACCAGAAATAAAAGCAAAAAATAGAAAGTGATCCCAAACAGAGCCGAAGCTTTTGAAAATCTAGAATAGAGGAAGGCAGCTAAAGAGGAGATTTGAGCATTATAGCATAATCACGCATGAATTCTTACTATACTCCTGCTGGATTAGAAGTTGGTTGGGTGCAAATAGGTATTCAACATTAAATACAAAGATGATGGGGGTATTGCGAGATTCAAAGCCTGAGTTGTTACAAAATATTTTACTTAAGCATATGAGATCGACTATCAGAAGATCTTTGCATCAATTGTCAAACTTAATATTATCGAAGTTTTCCTTTCAGCGCCAGCTAATAAAGAATGAAGACTGCATCAACCTGACAAAAAATTATCTTCTTGATTATGACTCTAGAAGAAGTTTATATTGAGATACCACCAGAATTTGAGATTGATTATAACAAATACCTAGCATGCAAACTTAGAAACTCTCTTTGTGGGTTTAAGCAATCACGAAGAGTGTGGCTTGAAAACTTTTAAAAACTATGAGATCTAATGGGTATTCACAATATCAAGTTGATCATACTCTGTTCGTAAAACACACTCAAGGAGGTAATGAATGATATGTGATATGATTTTTACTGGTGTTGATGAAAAATAGATTCTCAAGATCAAATAAGTGCTCGTCATTGAGTTTGAAATCAAGGACGTAGGAACCATGAGATATTTTTTAGGTATGAAGGTAGTAGGGGTCCACGAAAGACATCATTACATCACAGAGGAAATACATCTTAGATTTACTATAAGAGATGGGTGACCGCTAGTTACTCTACGGTATACCTAGTGATATTGAGATGAAATATTATATTTAAAATCATTTTTATAAATTATATCGCAAAACTTATCACGGTTAAATACTACTAATTAGGTATAAACGCTAGTATACGTATCGATTAAGTAGTATAAAATTTTCTTTAAATCTAGAATAATGAACCCACATGGAAAGCTGTTAATTTTAAATGACTTCAGAGAAGTTCTAGCCGGTTTCAAAAAGTCTTAGCTTGGAAATTTAGTTTATGTAAAATGTGTTAGGGGATCCAACTAAATTACTTCTCTTCTAAGTTCCTAATACACTAAATACACTAAGCTAAATGAAGTAGAAAGTTCAAGCTAATTCGAGTTTCTCCCACCTTGTAATGAAACTAGTAGCTAGTGCAGGTGTAAATTAACTAGAATTTTTAAATAAACATGTGACAAATAGGAGCTTATATCTTTTTTGCCCTCTTATGAGTGCATAAATAAGTTGGGTAAACCTAGTTTCAATTCCTTAAACCCTAGATTACATTGGTTATCATTTTAGCCTATCACCCTAGAGTCACCAAATCATGCTCTCAATTTGGCTAATCTAGCTTTAATTCATTAAATCCTAGATCAAATTGGTTAGTATTCTAGCCTGTCACCCTAGAGTCCCCACCCATTACAATTCATATTCCTATCTATTTGCACTAATCTAAAGACTACTTTTTTTTCACTCTATAGGTTAGCGTGGTATTCACTAGTTTGAAGCTATAGCCCTCCCGGATCATTAGAGGTTCAAAACGTATTTTAACATCACAAATGACCAATTTGCAAAATAAATTAAGTACATATGAAATACCATAACATTCCATAAAGTAACATGATTCTACTTTAATTTAAACCCTACACATGCTACTAATCCATTACAAGAGGAAGGTGAAAGGAAATTACTCAAATTACATGAAGAAAACAACAAGACACATCATCTTATAACACATCAAATTCAAATACTATGAAATAATTTATACAACACAATGTAAACACAATGTACTTATCTTCTTCCCCGAGAAATGACAAACTCCACCCTAAAGTGTTCTTGCAATCTTACAACACTTCCTTTCACCTCTCCCGGATATCAAAGTAGAATACAAGAAAGAAAAAAAATATCTCACTTTTCTTCAATTCCCTGTAGTGCTCTATGCTTCCTTGACTTTTCTAATCTCTCCCTTTTGTTTCTGCCATCAATCCCCCATGAAAAACCTCAAAATCATGTGAAAAACTGTTCAGACAGTTCTGGCGTCTGGGCGCCCAACTGTTGCGCCTAGGCGCCACTTCCTCTATCAGTTGGCATTTTAAACTGGTGCTTAGACACCAGTATGCGACGCTTAAGCCTTCAAGTCTCTGGATTTGGCGTCTAAGCGCCAGTTCAGAGGTCAGCCACTTGCTTCAATTCACTCTGTTTAGCTCCTTTTTCGCTACAATTCGTTCCATTTCTTCATTTGTTATATCTGCAATCAAAACATAAAAATACTTTCCTTTAAAGTACAATTTCATTCAAAAATATGTGCTAAATGTAAAGGAAGTAAATATGCTAAAAGACATATCAATAGGGATGATTGGATGCAAGCATGCTGATGCTTTAATGGATCTAAATGATGAGTCAAATAGGGGAGAAGAAAGTGTCTATGTGGATAAGGAAAGCTAAAAAATTGGTAGGAAAAATTGTCTACCTATCATATACGAGGCCAAGTATTGCATACTAGATCAACATTGGGAGCCAACACATGAATAATCCAAATGAAGAGCATTTGAAGATGGTGTATAAGATTCTGAGGTTTCTTAAGGAGTCTCTTGATTAAAGATTATTTTTTGAGAAAATTAAAAATAAAGAGGTAGAAGTCTGTACTGATGCAAATTTAGTTTGAGAAGTAAAAAGCAAGGTGTTGTTTCTAAGAAGCAATGCAGAATCAGAGTATGGGGCTCTCTTCTTGGGAGTCTGTGAATGAATCCTAATTGATAAATTATTAAAGGAATTAAGGTGTACCTTTAATAGGCATATATAGATGTTTTTTTGATAGTCAAACAGTTATCAGTATTGTCAAGGATTCCGTGCATTATGACAAAACCAAAGATATTGAATTTGATACACTTCATTTTTGTAAAGGTTAATGGGGAAATTATGCAATTAAGCTTCATTCAGACACATCAACAAGATATTAATATCTTTACCAAAACACTTACTTTAAACAACTTATCAGAGTTTAATTCCGACCTTGGTCTCTATAACATATACAATCCGACTTGAAGGAGAGTTTGGAAAACTAAGGATTTCGACTGCATGCTAGGGTGGGTCAGCCTACTATCATAGAAATCATGGAGAATTTGATTGTTGGAAACCCCTTAATTAGTTTTATGCTCTTCCTTTTTTTGTTTCTCTATTTTTTATTTCAGATTTATTTCATTTCCTAATTTAGAGTAGATATATTTGGTAAGCTCGTAAATTATGAGGGATTGTTTTCCCTATATATATGTACCCTACATGTGAATAATAAGACTAAGGAATTATTTTCTCCAAACTTGTTTCCTACAATATGTGTATTTGCAATGAATTGAACCCAAAGTGTCGCTAGGTAAAAAAAAAAAAATTATCAGCCTTTGTTAGTTTGTGAGATGTTTCTCCCCTTTTCATCATTTTCTACAAATTTCTTGAACAAGATGGTATAGTACACCTTTTCTTTATGATTTGCAAATTGCCATTGTCTTTTTTATTAACATTTGTTGTTGTTGGTATTTTAATTTTGGTCTTCCATGATAAAATTTTTCTGATAACATAGTCGGAAATTATAACACATGATAAGATTATTACCTGTGTTTGTTAGGTGATTTTACTCCCGTACGTTTCTTCTCTCAAGTCTTGCATATAGGTTGGAGTTTCTTCTTATGGGGAAAAGTAGTAATCTATTGAATCATGAGAAGGGGTGATGTAATCCACTCTTCATACGGAAAACCAAAACATTTACCATCCAAATAATAAAATTTAGGCCCACTTTATTAGACGACATTTATGGGTCTATATAAAATAATGCTAGTCCAGTTTAAGAAAGTTGTGTCCTTAGGTAAGCCAAAAAATATGAAGCTACTTTGTTTGCTAATTTGTTTTTTGTTCCTCCTATTTGGAAAGCAGGTTTTTTGAGTTTGGATTGTGGAGGAACAGAGAATCACACAGATTCTCTAGGTCTCTTATGGACTCCTGATGATCAAAATACCTTTGGTGGAACTTCTTTCATATCTACTCCCAATGAGGCTCGGAAGCAATACACGACAGTGCGATACTTCCCTGCAGATGATAATAAATACTGTTTTACATTACAGGTTGAGAATAGAACTCGTTACCTCGTTAGAGCTACCTTTTTGTATGGAAATTTTGGTACAAGTGATGCCTATCCTAAATTCGATCTTTCTCTTGAAGCTTCATATTGGTCAACAATTGTTATATCTGATGAAAATACCATTGAAATTGAGGAGTTAATTTTTCTGGCTACATTGCCTACAGTGAGTGTTTGTTTATCCAATGCTACAACTGGGCAACCATTTATTTCAACACTTGAGCTTCGGCAGTTCAACGGGTCACTGTATTTCACAATATTTGAAACTCAGTATTTTCTAAGTCTTTCTGCAAGAATAAATTTTGGTGCTGAGAGCAATGATTCAGTCAGGTGTGGTTATTTTAAACAAGAGATTTTTTTTTCCATCAATTTACATTATACTCTTATTTCATTGCTTAGTATTATTATTTATGCTCTAATTTGTGGTTCTTCATGTCTCTTAATGGAGTTTTACATGCTAATTTTATGCTTGCACCTCTCAAAGGTTGCAAGTGAACCAATGTATCTGATGAATGATCTAAACTCTACTCGATTAATACTCTTTCAAAATTGTTTAAGCTTTCAAAATTGTTTAAGTTATAAATTAAAAAAATCAAGCTTACACACTTTTCAACTCATTTGTTTATGTTTATAAACAAAGTTAATTGTTGTTCAACAAGGAATCTTTTAGAGGATTGACATCAAGCTCAATCATAACTTGTATATATTTAATAAAAAGTCATGTGTGGTTATTTTAAGCAAAAGATTTTTTTTTTGGTCATCAATTTACATTATACTCTTATTTCATTTGCTAAGCAGTCTTTATGCTCTAATTTGTGGCTCTTGAAGTTTTTAGATATCTCTCAATGGATTTTTACGAACTTATTGTATGCTTGCACCTTTCAAAGGTTGCAAGTGAACCGATGTATTTGATGAATGACCTAAACTCTTCTAGATTAATACACTTTCAAAGTTGTTCAATTTATAAATTAAATAAGTTTAATCTTCTTTTTTAACTCTTAAGACTAAATAAATTAAACTTAAACACTTTTCAACTCATTTGTTTATGTTTATAAACAAATTCAACAAGGAATTTTTGAGAGAATTGATATTTAATTAATTTAATTATTTATTTATTAGTCATATATTATATATTTATTTATTAGTTTAGGCTATTTTCTCATATCTCATCTTTTATTTTTGTAATTATGCTTCTTTTTCTACCTTTTCTGTTTTGGTACTTTAGGTCTCTCCCATCGCTTGAGGTTGCTTGCTTAGGAGGGTACATTGAGGGCTTGATTCATATTAAGCGTTTGTCTGCAAGATATACACATTTTATTTTCTCCTCCATCTTAGTACTCTTATTTATAAATAGGTGAGCCGCTCATAATCATGTCATTATAAACTTACCAAATATTTTTAGTCTAAATTAGGAAAGGAAGTAATTCTAAAATGAAAAATAAAGAAACATAAAATATGAAGAAAATAAAACTAAAAACATGTTTCCAACTATATCCCCATTCAAATCTTTCCACGATTTTATGAAGTAGCCGACTGGCCCACCATGAAGAAGAGTCGAACTATTCAGCTTTCCACACTCCCCTTCAAATGAGTTGCAATTGTTGTAGAGGTCAAGCTTGGTATTGAACTTTAAGAAGGTGCTTTAAGGAAGAGCTTTGGTGAAAACATCAACCACTTGTTGGTGTATCAGGATGTAACTTAGTTGTATAGTTCCACGATGAACCTTTTCAGAGATAAAATGCTTGTCAATTCGGTGGAGAATATCATATTCACTTATATTCACTTATTTTCGCTAATCAAATTACACCTCTTCTCCTTATCAAGTAAGGAACGACTAGGACAAACTTAATTACAGTCATTTCAATTTACCAAAGATAAACTAACTCAAGAATAAAAGAAATATGACATAACAAAAAGAGAATAACATAATATGGGAAACTCATAATTCCACAATCTCTCTCAAGCTAGGCCATAGATGGGGTAAAGGCAGATGTTGTAAAAGCCCATGCTTGGTATTCAAACCAGTGAAATTGCCTAGAGGTAGAGATTTAGTAAAAAGATCAACAACTTGAAGATGAGCCCGAATCTAGATTAAATGAATAATGTTTTCATTGACCTTTTTAGAGATAAAATGTTTAGTAATCCCAATGTGCTTGGTCCTCTCATGATGCATAGGATTTCTTTCAATACTAATGGGAGTTTGGCTATCACAAAACATTTTTATGGGATTGACTGTGGAGTATCCCTACTCACTTAGTAACATTTGAATTTACATTCCTGAACAAATTCCCAAAGCAAGTGCGCACTCAGATTCTGCACTACTTCTAGAGGCCGCTGCTTGCTTTTTGCTCCTATAGGTGACAATATTTCCCCAGACATAGGAAAAATACCTAAAAGTGGACCTTATGTCGCGAGTTCTCCTGCCCAACTAGTATCAGTATAAACCTCTACCTCCCTATTGTCAAATTTATTAAACAATAACTCTGTGTCAGGGGCTTCTTAAGAAATCTCAATATTTTGTAAACCATCTTCAAATGTTCATCATTCTGACTATTAATATGTTGCCTTATAATGTTGATAGAGTAAGTGATATCAGTCTGACAGGTAGATAAGCTTTGCCACAAATCTCTGGTATCCACATTTTTTCACTGGTGTTTTTTGTTACCCCGAATGTAACCTTTTGTTGAAGTTCATAGGTGTCTCATCAAGTTTGCTTCCCAGCATTCCTATCTCTTTTAGTAGATCTAGGATGTACTTTTTTGGGATATTATAATACCCTTCTTAAACATGATCACTTTCATGCCTAGAAAGTATCTTAACGCTCATAGATTCTTAATTTCAAATTTAGTGGCAAGAACTTCATTGTTCCTCCCAATCTTTTTTTCATCATCATCTAGGAAGGCATCTACATAGACAATGAGTATAGCCTTCTTACCTCCCTGTGTATGTTTTATGAACAGTATTGCTCCGCTTGACATTTGATATATCCATTATATTTCATAGTATTGACAAACTTGTCAAACCAAGCCCTTGGAGATTATTTAAGACCATAAAGTGATTTTTTTAGTTTACAAATTAGATGTTTATTTGAGTCATTTTTTATTCATAGTGGGATTTCCATATCACTTCTTTCTCATGGTCTCTATTCAGAAATGCATTCTTGATATCAAGTTGATGCAATTTTTTTTCTTTTGTCTGTGTTAAGGAAAGAAGAACTCTTAACTGTACTTAACATGGCCGTTGGAGCAAATTATCTCTTGATAGTCTATTTCATGAGGCTGGATTAAACCTTTGGCCACCAACCTAGCCTCAAACCTCTCAATGTTCCCATCTACTTTGTACTTGACATTGAAGATGCATTTGCATCCAATAAGTCTTTTATCTAGAAGAAGCCTTGTAAAGATCAATGTGTTATTTAGATCAAGTGCTTGGATCTCCTCCTTAATGGTTTTTTTTTTAATTCTTAACTCTAAAGTGCTTCATGAATAGACTTGGGTATTTGCACACTATCAAGATTAGATATAAAAGCTTTATAAGTTGATGATAACTTCTTATAGGCAACATAATTCTGGATAAGATAATTTGTGCAACTTTTTTATTCTCCTCTATTGGATTCCACCTCTCTTGGAACTTCAGAGATGTGTGAATTTAGATTTGATTGTGAATAGCCTTGTTGGTGCATCTTGTCTTTATCTAGCTCATTGGATTTCTTTCTTCTAGTATACATACAAAATTTCTTGTTGTCAATCTTAGGTTGGTTGTTCTCAACTGGTGAAACTTGGAAGATAGGATGGTTAGATGGAAAAAGAATATATTATAATGACTATAGATCAGTGTGGGTATCTAAAGTAGTGCCCAAGTTTGATATTCACTTGGACTCTGTCCCTGAATATCAGATCTGGCGTAGTAGAATTGGTTTTCAATGAAGGTAACTTTCATAGAGTTATAATATTTAACAGGAGAATCACACTTATACCCTTTTTGCTAGAAGCATACCCAAGGAAAATAAATTTGATGGATCTTGGGTCAAGCTTTGTGCGGTTTGATTAGTGAATGTGAGCAAAAGTGAACCAAATATTTTTAGAGGAAGATTGAATGAGAATGCTCTGACTTGAGAGTATTTTTCCAACATAATCTTGAGAGGAGCTTTAAATTGAAAAACCCTACTTGACATTCTATTAATGAGGTGGGTGGCTGTGCGCACGTTGTTGACCTCATTTTGAGGTCTTTCATTCTCTAGATATCTTAGGATCTAGCCTTATGATTTCCTTATTTTGACTCCCTTAGAGGGCTAAGCTGGGACCTACACCCCTTAGAAATTCAAGCTATTTCTTCGCTCCTTGAAGTTCCATATGAAGGGTTTATAATCTTTGACATCCAGTTGAGTCGATGAAAGCCGACATATTGAAACTCTTATTGAGCTCCTATAGAAATTTGAAAGACATAGGTGGACACCGTGGCGTGTGCGATGTTTGACTTGCCACTGCGAGCGATGTGTTTGACTTTGGTCATCGTTTATGTGAGGACCGGTCATAATATATTCGTTGAACGGCTCTGATCGGGTCAAAATAATTTCATTTATCGCGTCGCGCACGAGTCGAAGTTAATTCGACGCGATCGTCAACGAATTTGTCTGGATGACTCCGGATGATGAAATAGACCGCGCCGTCGCGTTCGGAATGTCAATTTTAGCTAGGGAGGACACCCATTTTGTTGGGGCACCGCGCACGAATGAATTGCACAAAATTTGATATTGAATTGCACAAAATTTGATATTTTTGCACAAAATTTGATATTTTCTTTCAAAAAAAAATCTTTTTAAATTAAAAGGTTTTTTTTTAAATCCTAAATCTAAACTCTCCCTCACATACACTCCCTTCCTCTTTTTGGGACTGAATCGTGCCCTAGCTTCTTTCTCTCGGTCGAGCAACAATGCTTCTTCCGGTTTCTCCGATTTTTCCCTTCCCCTCCGGCGTTGGCTTACCTTCTCCGGTCATAACTGCCGGTTACTTTCTTGTAACGGCCTCTCCAGCTCATGAGTCTCATTCTTGGATTCACATGGGCCCTCCTTGCCGTGAGCTCCTTCCCCTTTGCTCGGCTATAAATACCCCTTTAAGGGAGCATTTGAGAGCGACAATTTTTTTTTTGAAATTTTGGAGGAACTTCTGCTGGAAGCTTTTCTCTCGTGACTTCTCTTTGCTATTTTCATTTCTTGAATTAGCAAGAAACCCAGATCAGATTTCAGAGCTAATTATTCCTGATCATGGCTTTGATAGATGGATATTACAGTCACATTATTTTATTGCCCCATTCGAATACATGTAGCATGCTTATCTCTCGGTTTTGATCGATAGATTGAAGGGTAAACTTCTGCTACTTTTATTATCTTATTTGAATACATATTAGTTTGATTTGAACATATTTCTAGAGTTGTAGTTCTCGATCTTCTTGCTGTCTTGTTTGAATGCATGTATTGGATCTTGTTTTGGCTTTCTTTTGAATAGCTAATTGGAGTTGTAGTTTTTTTTTTACTCATATTGTTGCCTTATTCGAAGAGAAACATTAGAAATTCATTGTTAGTTTTGATCAATTATAATATGGGATTTGAGTCTTGTTCTTGATACTCCTATTCGAAGAAATGTATTGTAGCTCCTTTTGGCTTTGAAAATTTATGAAGAGCTGTGGTTTTCCTCCTCTTTTGCTGCTGCTATGCAAATAAATATGTTGGAGATTCGTTCCATGGTTTCGATTAACGGTTTGGGGCTGATATTTCTGTTTTCTTCGTTGCCCCTCATTTAAATAAATGTTTAGAGGTTGTTTTGGTCTCGAACATATTTGGAGCTATGGTGTTCTGCTCCTCTTTTTGCTGCCTTATTCAAGTATATGTTGGATATAATATTGTTTGGCTTTGGGAAAATTGTTTGGAGTTTTAGTTCTTACTCTACCTCCTTATTCGAACATATTGTGGCCTTTAAATGCTGTTTGGGGGGCTGTAACTTTGCTTCCTTGGTTGTCTCGTTTGAACACATATATTGAGAATATCTTTTGGGTTTGGGGAATTAACTTTGGAACTTGGTTTTGGTTCTTTTGATGATTTAGTTTGACCCCTTATGCTATGTTTAGCTTTGCCTTATTTGTGGTTCAGCTTTTAGCAATTTACCGAGCTTGGTTTTATTTCTTAATGGCTTAATTTTGGCCCTTCTTTGGGCTCGGTTCTACTGAATAGTGGCTTGGGTTTTGTCCCTTGTCGAGTTTGGTTCTGTTGGCACAGTTTTAGCCTTCCTTCGGTTTTGTTCAATATGTGGCTTGGGTTTTGTCCCTTGCCGAGCTCAGTTCTGTTCTTTAATATTGGCACTTACATGGCTCAATTTTAAGCCCTCGTAGGGCTCGGTTTATTCATTAACGGTTTGGGTTTTGTCCCTTTGCCAAGCTGAAGTTTATTTAATGATGTCTTGGGTTTTATACTCCTCGCTGAATCGAATTTTGTTCAATGATATTTGCTTTAGCTCCTTTCTGGATTCAATTTCTCTTACTTTTTGGAGATTAAATGATATAAATATGGATTTATTACCTTTCTTCAGCAGGTATTGAATTTAATAGCTTTGTCGGGATATTAAAATGGAATTTTGAGAATTACATGATTTGAAAATTTAGAGGAATGTTTGTTTAATCTTTAGAGTATTGCTAGAATTGGCTTTTTGGTTATATAAATTGCATGGACTTGACTTTGACAATATGTGAAAATGAGAACTCACTCTTCTTTGAAAAAGTTAGTAAAACCTGTTATGATCACATATATAGACTTAGAATTTAAGCCTAGAAATGAAAGATGGATGTTATGGAAATATTCAGATGTTCATGTTCTTTAATCTCTTGATATAAAAAAATCTAAAATCTCTAGGGATGAGCATATGAAATATCGAGGTGGCCTATTAGTTCGAGACGAGGAGTAACAGACATTGATGCAAAGAACCATTTGACAGTTTTGTTTATAGTTGAAATATAAAATCAACACTCAACTAATGCGATGACCTTTCACTTTCTTAAGTCGTCGGCAACCTTAACCCTCCTCAAAAGGTCTGGGAAATGGTACTTAGAAAGAACATATACACAACAAACCATTCCACGGGTACTACACTTACATAATGATAAGCACCACATCATAGACATTATGCACTGACCAATATCTATAGATATACCTGTTAACACTCACATACACACTACACATTTCATACATCATGTCTTTTACACACTGTCTTTCATACACTATGACTCTCATGTACTATACATTTCATACACCACATAAGAGATACATTATATATTTTGACAAGTTCATGCATTACACCGCGAATATCATAATACACCTCAGGTATTATACAACGAACACCACACACTACACCCTGCACGACAGATACTACATATCACTTATATGTGCATTACACTTCGATGAGTTCAGATACTACATATCACGTATAGATGCACTACACTTTGATGAGTTCATATACTACTCCGTATACTTATTCGCTAAACGATAGGGTTTAGGGTTGCCTGACTATAGAGGTGATTTGTTGGTGACCTCTAGTTGATGTTGATAGGTTGACTTTGATGTTGATATTGATGTTGATAGGTTGACTTTAATATATCAGTAGTCTGGGGGATCGAGGGAATAAAAAGGGGTCTAGTTTGAGCCTATCCCCAAATTGAAATCTAATATCCCATCTTGAGACTTTCATGTGCTCATCATTTAACTTCTCTTTTATAATCTGCAAATGTTTACCTAACATCTCTTTATCATGCAATTGTAATGTGTTTTGTAGCATCGCCAGACTTAATCAGGTACATTTAGTTGTTTCAGTTTTGTTTTTGCATTGCATATTTCTTTTTTTACTGCATAGTCTTTCCTTTTCTTTCTATTTACTTTATTTTCATAGTTTTCCTTCAGTCTTTTCCTGTTACAATACTTTACTATACAGTTGTTCCTTTTCTGTACTGCATCGTACTATAGACATTCATCTGTATTCAAACTTTTAAATATTATTTTCCTAGCATATTCATACAATCCATTAGGATAGGTCGTTCAAGGCATGATTTTTTTTTTCTTTATCCCTCTTCTCGGAACGAGACGACGACGTGGTCGGTTGACGATTCGTCTCCGGGCAGCGGTCGAGGTAACAACAGAAGACGGCATGAGGTACTCCAACCGAGCTTTGCTAGATTTAAATAACATACCTATAGGACGTCGAGGTTGTTCGTCTAGTACGACGTAAATCCTCACACTATCTTTTAAGACTTTTTTTACGATTTTATATCTATGATATAAGCGCTAAACTTTTTAGGATTTCGAGGTTGTCGTTTGGTACGACATAAATCATCATATTTTCTCGGGATATTTGCATATGACATGCAGATATAATCCCCGAACATCTAAATAATTTGCAGGACTGAAACATCAAATAATTTCTCTTTCAAAGATGTAAAGTCAAACCATAGATTAGTTTGAGATGTCACTGAATCTTATTCGGTATCTTCGACATCTCCTACTTTTTATTTTTTTGGACTTTGGAAATAACTGTTTAGATTTGAACTTATCCTACTTGACTTTTCCTATAAATAATCGTGGAAACATAAACGTTGAATTCTTGAAGACGAAACCTCTAATCGTTATCGAGAGTTTTCTCAAATGACTCCCGTTATTTGGGATGTAATTAATTACAGGGACTTGTCTCTATAGGGAATTAAGAACCCAGATTAATCTAAACTCTGTATAATCTGTGTATTAGATAGGGGAACTTGTTGACTATAAATTCGCAGACCAAAATAGAGTCATAAACTTTTAAGTTTATGTAGTTAAGCCTACTAATAAGTGATACATTCATCATTCGAGATGATATATCATTTATGGTATTGTGCTCAGCTATTTAAACTATTAGATATATGAGGTCTGTTTGATCTCATCATTTTCCAAAAAAAAAAAAAAAAATATAATTTTCACAAAAACATTATATATTATACTAAATTCAAATTTTAAAAATCTTATTAAAAAAAAAAAAATATAGCCGACACACGTTATATGTCAAAATTTTTTTGGATATCGTGAGAAAGCAATATAGACCTAGATATCTCAAGGAGATGACTATTCTTCCTATGAGCTATTTTATTTTGTTGTGGAGTTTCAACACAAGAACTCACGTCTGATATCGTTCCTTACAAGGTAGGGTCCAATGATAGAAATGAAGTATTCTTTGCGTTTTTCAGTTTTGAAGATCTGAATTTTACATGAGAATTGAGTGAAAATCATGTTATGGAAAAACTGAAAGATATGTGTAGTTTCAATTTTTTCTTTCGCGAGGAATATTCAACTGGTTCTAGTGTGTTATCTATAAAGAAGACAAACTAACTGACTCCATTGATGATTTTCAATTTTGATGGCCCCTAAATATTATTGTGGATGATAGAAAAAAAAATTGAGGATTTGTACCGGTACAAAGGATAGTTATAATCAGTATGTTTAACCAATTGACAAGATTCACACTGATAAAATTTTGATTTTCTTATTAATTAAGAGATGATGGTACAACTTTGTAAGATAATAAAAATTAGGATGATCCAGACGACGATGCCATAATAAAACTTGTCTTTCAATAAAATCAAACATAATAGACTCATGAATATGGGAAGTGAATGGTGAAGAAGACATTTGTGTGTTAAGATAATAGCTCGTGTATAGACCTTGATACAATTTGACACTGAAGATCACCTTCCTTGAATCCACCTGAAATTCACAAGTGTTAGAATGGAATTTAGTAAGATAGTTCAAGTCTTGAGTGAGCTTGTTAATTAACAATAAGTTACAATCTAATCGGGGAATATCTTTAAAGACTTTCACTTCTCTTTTCCCATCAATCCTGGAGTGGGATCCATCAGCGAATTTAACAGTTGCGGAGTCGAGAAACTTTTGGTGGTTGGTGAGAGCATGAATATCTCCAGTTACAGGATAAGAAACACCCGAATCTATTATCTAAGTTCAAAATCTTACATTGCCGGCAAGATAGAAGGATGGTGAAGAAAACACTTATGTGTTAAGATAATAGCTCATGTATATACCTTGATGCAATTTAACATTGAAGATCACCTTCCTTGAATCCACGATCTGAAATTCACAAGTTTTAGAATGAAATTTAGTAACATAGTTCAAGTCTTGAGTGAGCTTGTTAATTAGTAATAAGTTGCAATTGAATCGAGGAATATACAGTATAAATGAGAGTTGAATCTTTTTAGAGACTTTTACTTCAATTTTCTCAACAATCCTGGAGTGAGATCCATCAGCAAGTTTAACAGATGGGGCGTCGAGGAACTCTTGATAGTTGGTGAGAGCATGAATATCTCTAGTTACATGATAAGAAACACTTGAATCTATTATCTAAGTTCAAAATCTTCCATTGTCGGCAAGGTAGGAGGAGGATATAATACATTGGTGTATCATCAAGTTGGTAGATCGCTCAGTTGTGCTCGAAAAAAGTTTGTTCAATATCTCCAGTTGTTTCTTGGTGAAAGGGCTAGGGTTGACCAACTATTTAGAAGAGGTAGCAGCATGGACCTTACTATCTTGATCTTTTCTCCTTTGCTCATTTTTTCATTCTGCAGGTTTTTCATGTAGTTAACAACACCTGTTCTTTGTGTGACCTAAGTTTCTTGCAATGTTCACACAAGAGACAATTAACCTCCGAAGTGGCACTCCACGTCTTCGTACCGTAGTTGGTCATAAACTCTGTGTATTTAGGGATGCACTTTGTTGCGACTATTGTAGGAAGAAAGGTCTAGTTTGTGCAGTTCAAATCCCTTGCTAACTGTTATTAAATGGAGAACTTTAATAGTGTTTAGTTTGACAACTGGTTTTAAACTCTCTTGATAGTGAATCATTTATGCTTGAGTGAAACCTTTTATAGCAAGTTGAACTTTGAATCTCTCAATACCCCATCATCTTTGTATTTAGTATTGAACACCCACTTGTATTCTAGTGACTTATTATCTTGAGGGAGTTTAGTTAGAATCCATGTGTCATTATGTTTCAGTGTTTGAATATCCTCTTCAACTGGTTTCTCCTTTTCTGAATTTTCTTCATAAATTTATATTTTAATTTGTACATTATCAAGATTAGAAGCAAAGGTTTTGTAGGATGAGAATAACTTCCCATAAGTTACATGCTTATGAATTGGATACCTAACACGACTTTTCTGGTCACCAACATAAAAAGAAGGGGATAACTCAGGAGTACTAGACTTTTCCTGACCTAAAATTTCATGTGAATGTGAACGCGAGTTTTAGTTTGAGCAGTTTTGTCCTTACAAGTTGTCTTTCGCCTGTTCTCAATTTTTTTTCTTCCTTGTATGCACACTCAGTTCTTTGTAATGGAGTTCTGGTTGGGTTGATTGGATTGGTTAAACATTCTCAACCTGGGTATAAGGGCTTGGTGTAGTAGGTGTTGAAACCGTATGTGTCATCAAGTGCATCCCAAAATTGATGTTTATTTGCACTCTCACTGTAAACATCAAATTTTGGGTAATATGATTGATTTTCAAAAAATATGGCATCCGTGGGGTTTTAGTATTTTCTGGTAACAGACAAGTAATATTTAATATCATTTTTGTTAGAGGCATACCCAAGAAAAATACATTTGATTGATTTAAGGTTAAGTTTTGTGCAATTTTGGAAATGGTTGTGAACAAATGATACACACTTAAAAATTTTAATCAGTATAGTAGAAGTGAAAGCATGAGTAAGGTAACCATCAAAACATGAAGCGTTGTTTTGAAGCTAAGTACCCAATTAGGCATTCAATTGATAAGGTATGTTGTTGTAAGAACTGCTTCTCCCTAAACATATTTTGGAACTTGATGAGAAATCATAATTAAGTGGGATACTTCAAGGAGATATTTGTTTTGTCTCTCAGATATCTCATTTTATTGTGTGGTAACAAATCATGAACTCACACGAATGATTCTAATTTTAGAAAGATAGGAGCTGAGGATGAAAGTTAAATATTCCTTTGCATTATCAGTTTTGAGGATATGTATTTTGCATTGGAATTGAGTTTGATTCATGTCTTGAAAGGTATGAAAGATTTGGGTTGTTTCAGATTTTTCCTTTGTTAGTAATATCCAAGTACTTTTAGTGTGGTCATCAATAAATGAAATAAACCATCTAGCCCCATTTAGGGTTTATACCTTTGAAGGTTCTCAAATATCACTGTAGATAATGGAAAAGGAGGTCTAGATTTCTACTAGGTCATGGGATAATTATATCTAGTGTGTTTGACAAGTTAGCAGATCTCACATTGTTAAAGATTAGGATTTTTATTGATAAATAAATGAGGATTTAACTTTGCAACATAATTAAAATTATGATGACTCAGACATAATACCATAACATGATATGTTTGTCAATAAATAGACTCAACTAACTCATAAATTTGAAATGAAAATAAAATTAGGATTATGTGTGTTTAGAGAAACTTTCCTTGAACATATATAAGCTTTTCATGCATTTCAGTCAATCACCTTTCTCGACTCCATTGCTTGAAATTTACAAGAGTTGTAAAAAAATTAGCATTCATTTCATATCATCAGTAAACTTGTTGATTAAAAGCAAATTGCAGTTTAATTGCGGAACATATAAAACAGAGGAAAAATCAATATCTTGAGAAAGCTTCACATCTTCTTTTTTTAGTGCATGTGATCAATCTGCAAGATGTCTCCAATCATATAATTAGGGCTACTGAGTCTATGATTCAAGTTTTAAATCTCCCATTGCTGACAAGATGAGAGAATGATATGTTACCTTGGTGTGTCACTAGGTTGGTGTGTTGTTCAAAATTAACTTTTGGAGTAGAACTTGCTGTCTTTATCTTGTATTTTGTCACAGTCCCTATGCATATTTACATAAAGGGAGTTGACTGCTGCTTCTGCAAGTAAAGGGATGACTGTTGCATGAAAGAGAAAAATTTGCTATTGATGCTTCTATTGTTGTTGCTTGCTATCGTTATTTTTGTTGTTGCCTCTATTGCGGCACAGAACAGGAGAATTCTGGCAAAGAAGGTGCTTGTAGATATAATTCAACGTAGTAGCTAGGAAGATTTTGGCAGCATAAACTGAATAGATGAGATCCTTCAAGGAGAATTTTGGTTCTATGAAGAAGAGGAGGCTTGCAAATCGGCTGAAGGGATTCTGACGGAGGAGGGCTTTCAGCAGGGGGATTTCAGCTGCAGGGAGAGTTCTGACTACTAAGGAGAGCAGGAAAGGGCTTGCAATAGAGATGTGGCTGCAGGAAAAGGTAGGTGAGGGCTTGCAAGCATGCAGAGAGGATTTCCAGCACCGACAGAGGAGATTTTTGGCTGCAAGGAGGAGGTCGGACGGCGGGAGGAAGCTTGGTTTGTTTTATGTACTGGACGATGAGGTCGATTCTTTCAAACAACCCAGATGAAGATGTCGTTGCAGGAAGAAGACATTGTCCAAAGCAATCCCAGGTGATGGCGACACAGATTCTATGTCGTTTGAAGCCGAGGGTTTTATGTCATTCAAATTAGACGAGCAATTGACGATTGACGCCCTAACGACACAGTCGATCCGAACTTGGCGAATGAGGCTCTGATAACATTTAGAAATCAAACTTTGAGAGGAATCATACTTCATTCTATTATTCACATGTAAAAAGCACATTTATATAGAGAAACTAATCCCTCCTAATTTTAAAACTCACCATATATATCTCATATAAATTAGGAAATAAAATAATTCTGAACTAAAATATAATAAAACATAAAATAGGAAGGGAATAAAATTAAGAAAGGTGTTTCCAAAATATCCCCAATCAAAACTTTCCATGATTTTGTGAAGTAGTCGACAGGCTCACAATGGAGAGGAGCTGAGCTTCTCAGCTTTTCACTGTGGCAATAAGATGTAGCCATCAATTGACAGAACTCATTTTTCCTATTCTCAAAACTCTATCTTCTATATTAACTGAGTTGTTGGATTAATTATTTCCATTACTTCAGAGTTTAAAATCATTTTCTGTACTTATAGATAGAGCCTTCTCTTTCCATTTTTAATACATAAGACAACAATGTAAAATGTTAGGTATCCTGATGATCCATTTGATCGGATATGGGAACCTGATTCTGTAAGGAGGGCAAACTACCTTGTTGATGTAGCTCCTGGAACTGAAAAGGTGTCTACTACAAAACCTGTAGATGTTAGCTATGGCGAAAGGCCACCTGAGAAAGTGATGCAGACAGCTGTGGTGGGACGGAATGGATCTTTGGGTTATCGCCTAGACTTGGAAGGTTTTCCAGGTTTTGGTTGGGCTTTTTCATACTTCGCTGAAATTGAAGATTTTCGTGCTGATGAAACACGGAAATTTAAACTCTTTATTCCGGGCATGCCAGCCATAAGTAAACCCACTGTTGATGTTGAAGAAAATGCTCAAGGAAAGTTTAGATTGTATGAGCCAGGTTACGACAATTTATCTCTTCCATTTATCTTCTCATTTGAGTTTAAAAAGACAAATGATTCATCTTTGGGACCAATTTTGAATGCTGTAGAGATATACAAGTATATGCAGATAAACTATGGCTCTAAAGATGGTAGGACTGAATCTCCCTCTTCTATATATTCTTAAAATGTGATATTTAAGGTGAGTTATTCATGCTTGAGTTTCTGATGTATTGGTATAATTAAATTTCAGCATCTATCATGGCGAGTCTTGTTTCCCAATACATGCAAGCAAATTGGGCACATGAAGGTGGTGATCCATGTCTTCCAGCTTCCTGGTCCTGGGTGGAGTGTAATTCAGATCCACAGCCAAAAGTTGTTTCAATGTACAAAATAGCAATTCAATTAGTCTCCTGCTTTTTATATTATTTTCGAGCAAAAGTTTAAAATAGACCCCCAATTATTAGCAAGTAACCAATTTAGTTTTAAAGTGCTCTAATTTAGCCCCGGACTATTAAAAACTAATTCAAATTATTCCTTCGGTTGAATTTCATAGTGACAGTTAACACAAACCATTAATTTTGAGAGTATGTAGGAATAATGATTTTGGATGAAATTTTATTTTAATTATTACTCTATTTTTACATGTAATAAAGTATTTTATTATTATTTTATTTATTTAAGTAATAAATTCTTTCTATATTGGGCATATATTGATTTTATTGATAAACTATTTAAATTCCTTAAAGAGTTTTATGAAATAAAGAGTTACTATATTTGATTATTTTATAAATTTAAATATTTTATTATATAGAAAAATAGAGTAATAATCAGAATAAAAAGTCATTTAAAATTCTTATGTCTAAAATTCTATCAAATTCAATTGTTTGAGTTAACTTTAATCATGAAATTCAGCCTAGTTTCTAATTTGGATCAATTTTTAATAGTTTGGTACTAAAGTGGAACAGTTTAAAACTCTGAGACTAAATTGGTCATTTGTTAATAGTTGGGGGGCTATTCTAACTTTTGCTCTATTATTTCTTATGATTAAATTTAAGTTTTGAAGATTTTCTTAGGCTAACTCAGATGTTATCTTACCAGTAACTTATCTGGAAAGAATTTGACAGGGAACATCCCTTTGGAACTTACAAAATTGACAGGATTAATCGATCTGTGAGTTACAATCGTTTTCTTTAATGCAAGCATATACATACTTTTCAGTCGTTTTCACTGCATCTTGTCTGTTGAATTTTGCAGGCAACTAGATGGTAATTTTCTTACCGGTTCAATTCCCGACTTTGGTGAATGTATCGATCTAGAATCCATGTAAGAATGTAAATATATATTTTTTACATTGCATGGCCATTCTTGCATGCCCGAGGTAAAATTGCTTTGTTTATTATTGTCTTTGTAGTCATCTAGAGAACAATCAGTTAACTGGGGCCTTACCTTCAACTTTTGCAGACTTGCCAAACCTAAAAGAGCTGTAAGTTTCTCGTTTTATATAATTGACAGAATGTCAAGTATTTCCTTTACTTCCATTTCGTGAAAGAGAGCTTTCATGTCTTGTATTGTTAAGTGTTACACGCTTATAACTAACCTGTATCTCAACTTTCTGTGACCCTGTAATAACTTTATATTGTAATAAATTTTATAGGAGCCAGTCTTATTTTGCTTTCTATGCCTGAGCAAGCTTAGGGGTATGCAAACCTTGTACCTGAATTATCACAATATTTGCGTGTTCTAAGTTGTGGCTCAGGAATGTTTATATATATCTAGGAACCCATTAATTCTTAGCCATTTTATCTTCAGAATTTCCCAAGGAATTGCACATGGAATGATTTTGTTGGAATTGATGTGGAAGATTTGAAAGTTGAATTACTCTTCAAGTATTTTTTTTCCCATTATTACTATTGATTGTTATCTGTTGATATTATAGCTTGAATATCTTTCTCCTTTTTTTTTTTTTGGCAGAGATGTAAGGAATAACAAGCTCTCTGGAGTGATACCACAGGGACTCATTGGGAAACATATCTCCTTCAAGTAAGTTGCAAAACAATGAGTTGACTACATAGACCATGCATTTGAGATGTCATATATTTTATAGGTGCAGAATAGTGAGTGCAAATTACATGAAGTTTACCTTTTCTTTTTTACCTTCAGATTATGAGGTGATAACAAAATTGATTTTCAGCTAGTTTTCCTCGACTCAAATTCACGGGGTTCAATTTTTTGGCTTGAATTAAATTTTAGTCAAGTTGAAATGAAAGTGATCTGGTTTGAGCCAATTTTGAGTTGACGAGGCCAACCGTATTATCTTCTTCCTAATTATGTGTGTGTGTGCCTGTTAAGTCATGTGAATATTTAGTGGTCCCATGGCAGATAGTTGTTACGTTAAAAAATATGTTAATATAGAAATATCGAATGTGTTTTGCCATCATCCATAAATTTAAGTTTCTAGGTTAAAAAAGAAGTTTGAATATTGCTGCAATAAACCAAAATTTGGCCTTTTTTGACTTCACGCTTCTAAATAAATGGGATCAAAGTTAATTTTTTTAGTGGGATTAAGTTATTTATTTTGTATTTGGCTCTTGTTGCATGAATTTGATGATAAATACTTTTCGTTAAACGGGAGGGAGAGGGTTGAATGGACATTGTGAAGTGTGCTTGCGTGGAAGGTTTTAAAGGCATATTAGAGTACTGGTTTTGGTGCCAGATAACTAAAAAAATATGTTCGTGCAGACAGATTAAGTGGTTTTCTCTCACCATAAGCTTTTGAGTTGAAAATAAGCTTGACCATTAGTTTTTTAAGCTCGACTATAATCTCCTTATAGTGGATCCAAAAAAAAAAAAAAAAAAGAGGATAAGATCTTATCTCAATTGCAAGGAAATGCAAGGAAAGAAGAAAGGGATAATTAAATATTTATCCTCTTGTTCGTAAGCCAAAACCCTCTTTCAAGCACTACCACTAATATTCATCTTCATCATTCGTTTCCTATATTTGGTCTCTTACTTTTCCTCTTTTTTTCTCTCATTAGCTCTCAGTCTCGATGGCTCACCTAGTCACTCGTGCTCTCGATCTCCTCGCTTTCCTTCTCTATGCTGCGAACTCACTTTCCTTATATCATCTCTATTTCTTTCTCTCATCCTTCCTTTTTCAGTCGTTTACTCTTTCGCTCTCGCTGTCTCGATCGTGTTCAACTACCTCCATCTCTATCACTCCTTTTAACGGAATCGACTGCATGGTTCACTTGTAATGACATCGTCGGTTCATTATATATTATTAATATTATCATTATTTTAGCAAACTACCTTTCAAAATTGATTTTATGTTTCATTACCATATCTATGTAGTATTACAATCCTAGAAGAGTTTCTATAAAAAAAAAAGATTTAGGAAATAATAATTATAGAATAATTACAGTAACCCATGGATTAATGAGTAGGTGGAATAAGGATTACATAATAATTTTAGTACATGGATTGACGAGTTGGCAGTAAGGATCTCACAAATTAATGAGATGGTAGCAGATGAGAGAGGAAAGAGGGTGAAAGTTTTGGTGAGTGGGGTTATAGTTGGCAATGATTATTCAAGTGTTTTAAAATATGCAATGTCAATGTAACAACCTAAACTCTTAACCATCGAAATATTGTCCGCTTTGATTTAATGGCATAACGGTTTTTTCCTCTTTGTATAATTTCCCGGGATATCACCCATCCTAAGAGTGCTCTCACATGACCATGCTTAACTTTGGAGTTTCTAATGAAATTTCAACCATTACATCAAAAGGCGCCACAATATTCAAGAGTTTTGCTTCATTCTACTTGGGGTTTCACAATCAAAGTGCTCTACATAGAAAGTTCAAGAATCGGTGCTTAATATGTACAAACAATATCATTAGGATGACGAAAAAGATCCTATAGCTCACCATTTCATATAATGTTGAAATTTGGAGTTGGAATTGAAACAATAATTAGATTTTTTTTTTCCATTGAATTCTATCGTTTATGCAAATTTTTTAATTAAACTTGGGCTTATTGTATAAAAAATGATCTTAATTTACTAGAACTAAATGAAAATATGACACTAACTAGGACGTAATGGAGAAAAAGGATTCATGTAGCCGACCCCACGTAGCGAGATTAAGGCTTTGTTGCTGTTGTTGTTGTAAAATTTTTAATTAAACTTGCATTCTCTTTTCACTTTGCCACTAATTCATTCATTACACTGAGAATTCTTTTTGTCCGTTTTTGCCATTGAGCATCAAAATAAAAAAAAAAAAAAAGTTTCGCCTAAAGCAGCATCCTCCTTTATTTTCTTTCTCAGCTATGAGGGAAATCCAAATCTTACCAGTCGAAAGAATGGCCTTAATCACACTATAGTCATCATCATTAGTGTGGTACTTGGAGTATTAGTCGCTTTAGCTGCCCTCATAACTTATTTCTCATTCGCACATAAAAGAAATAACAGCCATCAGAAAGGTAAATCAAAATTTCTTATATTTTATTATGTCATTTTACTCGAACAGACCTCATGATTCCTTAATTATCCTTTCTTCCTAGGAAATGTTGCGACGATCCAACAAACTAAGAAATTGAGCACTTACTTCAGCGAAGTTGCGACAGAATCAGCACATAGGTATGATCTTTCTGAAATCGAAGATGCCACTGCGAATTTTCAGAAGAAAATCGGTTCCGGTGGTTTTGGCGTAGTGTATTATGGAAAGCTGAAGGATGGGAAAGAAATTGCAGTCAAAGTCCTTACAAATGAATCCTACCAGGGTATCCGAGAGTTCTTAAATGAGGTGAGTCCTTTTTAATGCACTAGAGAATGAATATATATATATATATTGCAATTGCAGATTTTATACCAGTCTATAATTGGCAAGAAGACGTGGGCAATTCTTAATGGATGATTTGTGGAATTTTATTTGGGGCGTTTTTGGAACTTTATTCAGCTAGCTTTTCTCAAACTGAGTTGAAGAGAGAATTGAATTGGGTTGTTGGTTTGGTTCAGATTAGTTTTTTGGGTAGGATTCATCGATGGACAGTTGAGACAAATGTTATGAACAAAAACGAGTATTAGTGTGATTCATTTCAGTCTCATGATGAAAAAAACTTGAGTTTTTTCCCTTTACTTCAGGTAACACTGCTTTCAAGAATACATCACAGAAACTTGGTTACATTTCTTGGATACAGCCAACAAGATGGAAAAAATATACTTGTCTATGAATTTATGCACAATGGAACTTTGAAAGAGCACCTTCGTGGTAAGTCTCCCATTATTTTTGGTTCTTTATTTGGAAGATGGATCTGTTCATTTGCTTATTTCGACAGGACCTGCATCTCTGGAACGAACTGTTAATTGGATCAACCGCCTCCAGATTGCTGAGGATGCTGCAAGAGGTTGTGCTTATGATTCTCACCAGTTTCTCTTAAATCCATCTGGTAATAATGCAATATGATCCATTAGTTATATTTATATTTTTCAGGGATAGAGTATCTTCACGCAGGGTGCTCTCCAACCATAATTCATAGGGATCTAAAAAGCAGTAACATTCTTCTTGACAAGAACATGAATGCTAAGGTTGCCGATTTTGGTCTCTCAAAACCTGCTGTTGATGGATCCCATGTTTCGAGTATTGTTCGAGGAACTGTTGGATATTTAGACCCAGAGTACGGTTTCAACTTCAATCAAGTAAAAAATAATAGAGGGCATTTGCATACTTACCAGACTATTCCTATATGTTTATATATCTAATGCCTAAAGTTTGATTTTTAACTTCAGAACATTAAAACCTTCAATATCATATAGTAAGTATCAATATTACTAAATTTTAAAAAGTGGAACACACCTTTTTCATGCATTGGTAATTACTATTAATGTAGAAAAGCAAGGCATTGCTGTTAGCTATGTAAATACATAGGGATTGTGTGGTTTATATGCAAATCTTCCAAAAAAATTGAACCTTTGACAGTAAACAGTGTAAACAAAAAGACATGCTATTACTTTTAGACTAAAAATTTCTCTCTGAAATGTTGGATCTGTTGACCATTTTTCAATGCCGAAAGATACTACACCTCACAGCAGTTGACGGAAAAGAGCGACATTTACAGCTTTGGAATTATACTTCTTGAGCTCATTTCAGGTCAAGAACCGATATCAAATGAAAGATTCGGAGCCAATTTCCGTAACATTATTGCATGGGTTAGTTTACTAATACTTTTAGATCTTGTTCTGCCTTAAATTTTTTTCATTTGGACTAAATCTTTAATCCTTTGTCTTAATTTTACCGTCTCGTGGCTTTAATAACTTAATTCCAATTTAGCCCAAGTTGTAATTTCTAGCTGAAACCCGCAATTATAAAATTTGACAAGGTGTCGTTTGGATTGAAGGAATCTGAAGGAAGGCAAATTCTTTTTACTTTCTAGTTTTGTATTTGGAGTTTTGTTTTAAGTAATTAGTAAGGAATTGAATTTTAAAGAGCTGTAATAAATGGATTTTTTAAATGGATAATTATCCACCTAGCCCTAATGAAAAATAGAAAGAAATTACCTGTCATTGTTATGATTCACATATCCCTCCCGTATACAACAATAACAACAACAACAAACCTTTATCCCACTAGGTGGAGCCGGCTACATGATTCCTTTTTCTCCATTGCGTCCTATTGAGTGTTATATTTTATTTAATTTTAATAAATTAAGATAATTTTTTTATACACTATGCCCAAGTCTTTTTAGGTCTACCTCTGCCTTTTTTAACATAAGTCAAATCTAAAACATCTACTCTCCTAATCAGATCATCGGATGGTCGACGTTTATGATCAATTTTATTTTTGTTTTTTTATTTTATTATAATTTTTATATTTTTTTTGTTTTTAGAAACATATTTGTTTAATGTGTTTTTAATATATTTTTATTTTTTGTTTATAAAAACGGATAAACATGTTTTTTTTTAGAACATTAGGTGTTAGTGTTTTTAAAAACAATCACATCTTAATCAAATATATCAAATATTTTTTTTTTTTGCAAATCAAAACATAAACAAAACAAAATAAATATAAAAAAATAGAAAATAAAGAACAAAAGTTGTTGAGAATTGGACCATATTTAAGGTCCTATTGGTAGGGAATATTTAAGAAGTCTAGGGTTTATTTGCAAAATATTGTAATACCCTATTTAAGCCCATGTTATGAATGTACAAAGAAGGTTTTCAGCAATTATTTCTTCATGGTAACCCTAACAGCCGCTTTTTGTTGATTGATGGTCGGGATCAGGCGTACAAAGACCCGAAACTTCCTCTTCCTCTTCATCCTCACAAAGCTAGACAAAGCAGCCGATTCTGGACAACGGGGCTTGAAATCGCGATACAGTCACGATTGGTGTAATAATATAAAGTTAAAATAGTAATAATAATAATAATGATTACTATTATAATAATAATAAACCACACATCTCTTTTGTGATAATATAACTGTCGCAACCCACGTTCGATTGGTTCAAACATAATGAGCGAGAAAGAGGAAAGGAAGTCGCATGGGAGAAGGAAGAAGGAAAGTTGCAGGTACTGCACAACGTCGTGCCCTAGCCATGGAATGAGGAGGAGAAATCAAAAAGGAGAACGAAAGTGTGGTCGGGCCACGATCGAGGAGGAGGAGACGTCATGATGGGTGCTTGTGTAGAGGAAGTGAAGGAAGAAGAAAACTGTGCGTGCTATCTGCATCGAGGCCGACGACCCCTTTCGTGCGACTTGTGCAAAGGAAGGATGTTCTGCGATTGGTCTGTGGGAACGAGTCGAGAACGAAGGAGAAGAGGAAGGGGAGTCGAGCTTTCTGCCATGCTCGTGTGCGGACAGAGGAAGGGGAGCTTGTGTTGAGACGAGATCAAAGGAAGAAGAGGAAGGAAATGCTAACTTGGTCAAGCGCGAGCTAGGGCTAAGGCCGAAGCTTTTAAATTAAGGTATGTGTAATATTTAAGTTAATATATTGTTAGATAAATTATATTATGTGTGAGGGTACGTTTAATTACCTAATGCAAAGTTTTTGTTGAAATAAAGGATTAAACAAATAATGAATTCAAATTCGAAGGAAGGGCTGAAGGAGCGTGCCAGTGAGATAGGAGATTGATTCAAACAACTTATAAGGTAAATCATCATATTTAAATTAAGCAAATTATGTTGTGTATATGGAGTCAAAATACCCCAATATCTTAGGCGCAGGGTTTGGGCACTCAAACACCTATCTTTGGGCGTTGATAGAGAGGGGGGGCGCCTTTGCGCCCCCTTTGGGCGCTCAAGCACCCATATTTTTGGCGCAGACAAAGGAGCCGACGCTTGAGCACCGGCCTTAGGCGCTCAAGCGCTCGGTTTGTTGGGCGCGATCCCGAGAGCTTGTCGAAGCGCCCAGAGTAGTTACTCTGCTTTATGGTTTCTTAAATCAATTTTGAGCGGTGTAATAATGAGTTGGGTGTAGGTCTTCCTTTATTGTTCTTCAACAAGTTTCTGATGAAGTAGAGAAGAGTTGTAGAGGATGATTTCTGGGATCTCGGTGTGTGTTTTTCACATCGAATTGGAGAAGGAATATTGTGGAGCTTTCTGTAAGTTTCTTCGTATGTGTGTGGAGGAGAAATTTGTGGGTCTTCTGTAAAACCATCTGATTTTCATCTGACTCTTTGGTTTTTTCCACATAAATTCTCATGTGCTTTTATGGTTATTTTGATTTTGCTTCTGTGCTTAAATTTATTGTTTTGATTTTCTCGAATCTTGTGATCCTATTCCGCAGTGAAACTACAAAGAGATTCTTTTGGGTTAGTTTCTCCCTGCAAACTGGTATCAAATGGGGGTTCGATTCTAGTGGGAGCAATGACCGAAGAAGCAAGGTTCAAGGTGGAGAAGTTCAATGGAACAAACTTCATTTTCTGGAAGATGTAGGTGGAGGATTTGTTGAAAAAATTGTACTTTCTACTACAAGAATCACAAGAAAGACCGAGTCTATGCCTGGGGAGGAATGGGAAGTGTTGGATCGAACGATACTGGGTTTGATCAAGTTAATATTTTTCTCATATGTTGCTTTCAACATTGAGAATGAGAAAACTACAGTGAATTTCATGACGGCATTGACCGAGATGTACGAAAAACCTTCTCATTCTAATAAGGTTTTTCTGATAAATAAATCATTCAACATGAAGATAGTGGAAGAAAATCCAGTGATAAAGCATCTCAATAACTTCAACTCTGTGACGAGTCGTGTTATGTGGGGATCAAGTTTGATAATGAGGTCAGAGCAATGATGATATTATCTTCTTTACCAGAAAGTTGATATGGATGGGTATCGACGGTGAGTAATTCTTCAGGGACTTCAAGGTTGAACTTCGACGACATCGTGGGTCTGATGCTAAATGAAGAAGTCCCCAGAAAAGTTGTGCACGATGAATCTTCAGGTTCTGCGTTGAATGCTGATAACAGGAGAAGGAATCAGAGCAAGAATACATGTAGAGGCAGATTCAAGTCCAAGAAAGGAAAACCCAAGTCAAGTAGAGGAGAATTTTGTAGAACTACGGTAAGAAGGGGCTTATTAAGAAGGACTGCAAAGCTCCAAGGAATCTGATGGTGGAGGACAGTATGGTAGTTTCTTTATTAATGTTTCTACTGGTGAAATCCAAAATGACTCCATGGTGTTATCCCTAGTTAGTATTGAATCCTAAATAGTGGATTTAGGTGTTTTTTTAATGCTTGCCCCAATAAAGAGATATTTAAAAATTACACTGAGAGTGATCTAAGGAAGGTTTATTTGAGAGATAACATGACCGGCAGTATAGTAGGAAAGGGTAATGTTGAACAGTCTAGAAAGTTTATTGAAGTCAAACATGTTCCTAGTTAGAAGAGAATTCTTATCTCTATGAGCGAGCTAGCAAAGTCAAGACTCATGACAACATCCACAGGTGATTCGTGGAAGGGGACCACGGGGTCGCTCAGGGCAACATTAAAGACACCCTTTATTTGATCAATGAAATGACTGATTTCATTGATTTGGTTGGAACCGTGGTGGATGCATGTCTGTGATATCGTAGGCTTGGCTATATGAGTGAAAAATGTATGAAGTTTTTACTTTCAAAAAATAAGCTTCAGGGTTTGAAATCAATTGATTTGGACTTCTGTGAAGATTATATATATAATAAGCAGAAGAAAGTTTCTTTCTCGAAGAACGAATTAGTGGTGAGGTGAAAGAAACTAAATTTTGTGCATATTGATGTATGAGGTTTTACTCCAGTTCAGTCCATTGTAGGTTCTTGTTATTTTGTCACATTCATTGATGATCACACGAGAAATGTATGTGTTTATTTTTTAAAGCAGAAATTTGATGTATTTGAAATCTTTAAGAAATTGAAGACTATGGTTGAAAATTAGACAAACTTGAAGCTGAATTGTCTCATATCAAATAATGAGGTGAGTACCGTGATTAGAAGTTCAGAAATTTCTATGTTACAGAGGGTGTCGAGCATGAGTTCACTGTCCCAAGGACATCGTAGCAGAATGGTGTAGTTGAGCGCATAAATAGAACAATCACAGAGCGTGCTAGGAGCTTGAGGTTGCATGCAGCTGAAATAGTTTTGGGTTGAAGCAGTTATCACTGCAGTTTATCTGATTGATCATAGTCCATTAGTACTTTTAGAGAAAGGCTTATCTAAAAAAGTTTGGAGTGACAAAAATGTATGTCTATCTCATTTAAGAGTATTTGGGTGTTCTGCATATGTGCATGTTGATATAGGTTCTAGAAGCTAACTTGACTCGAAATTTGGCAAGTGCACTTTCATTGGATATGACTCAAATGAGTTTGCACACAAGTTTTGGGATTATTAGAATAAAAATTTCATCAAAATCAGGGATGTCACTTTCAATGAGATAGAGATGTATGAGGACAGTGTCGGAACTTGTGACAGTTTGTCAGCTACTTCTAAAGAATCCAGATATGTGGAGATAGTTAATGTCATTGATCAGGAAGTTGGAAAAAGAAGAAATGTTCAATGAGAAGGAGCACTGGAAGTTCCTCAGACACCTGCTACGGAAGTCAATAGATCCAGCAGAGTGAAACAACACATACAAAAGTATTCTCCTTCTTTACGCTATTTGTTACTAACTGATAGCGGTGAATCAAAATGCTTTGAGGAAGCCACTCAAGTTGAAAATTCAAGGTAGTTGGAGCTTGCCATGGATGAAGAAATGCAATCTTTGGAGTCAAATCAGACTTGGGATTTGACGGTACTACCAAATGGCAAAAGAGTACTTCACAACAAATAGGTCTATAGGCTGAAAAAAGAGTCAGATGATGGAAAGTGCTACAAGGCAAGTTGTAAAGGGTTTCCAATAGAGGGAAGGAGTGAATTGTATAGATATCTTCTCCACAGTCGTGAAGATGACAACTATGAGGGTTGTGCTGAGTTTGGTAGCAGAAGATCTATATCTGGAGCAGATGAATGTAAAAACATTTTTTTTATATGAAGATATGGAGGGATTGTACATGTTGCAACTACAAGGTTACAAGGTTCCAGGCAAAGAATGTTTGATTTTTAGATTGAAGAAGAACCTCTATGACTTGAAACAGACTCTAAGACAGTGGTGCAGGAGATTTGATAGATTTATGTCAGACAATGGGTACTTGAAGTGTCAGGCAGACCATTGTTGTTTCATTAAACACTTCGGTAACTGTTATATTTTATTTTTTTTATATGTTGATGACATGTTGATTATAGCGGCAAATATGGATAAAATTAGGGACTTAAAAAATCAGTTATCAAGTGAGTTCGAGATGAAGGATTTATGTCCAACCAGGAAGATCTTTGGAATGAGAATTAGTAGGGACAGAAGTGCAGAAACACTGAAGTTGTCTTAGGTAGAGTACGTTGAAAAAATCATACATATGTTCAACATGAGTGAGGCGAAACCAGTTAACATTCTCTTAAGTAGTAACTTCAAACTATCTAAGGAGCTATCACCTAACTATGAAGCAGAGCAAGCACGGATGGAGAGAACTCTATATGTTTCAGCAGTTGGAAGTTGGATGTATGCGATAATTTGTACTAGGCTAGATACTGCATATGCAGTGGGAGTGATCGGTGGGTACATGAGCAACCCAAGTAAACATCATTGGGAGGGGAACAACTAACAATGCATTTATTATGGAAGTACAAAGATCAATCTACAGGGATTTGTAGATTCAGATTTGGCAGGAGTTCTCTCCTAACTGTAGTTTTTTGTATTTAAGTTTTATTAGGTCTACCACTATCTTTCGTAACATACGTCGAATCTAAAATATCTACTCTCCTAACTGGATCATCAGATAATTGATGTAAATAAAAAATCAAAAATATATTTTTACTTAATTTCTCTCCTAAGCCAAACAAGTTTGTGAGAACTTATTTCAATTCAATTCCTTCATCATTCTCCTTTCCATTTTCTTTAATTTTTCTTTCTTTCATTTCTTCCTAACCAAACAAGGCCTACAGGTACTTTCAACCGTTTGTTTCACTGCACTTTCTTTAGTACCTGGACTGAGTTGTGCAATAAACTACATTAAAGCCAAGCAGACTGCTTTCCTCATCCACTTTGTGCAAGTAGCGCTAATGAAATTGACTTAGGAAAATTTGCATGCATACCACATAATTCTTATCTATTTACATATCTAATCCCAAATTTTGATATTTAATTTTGATATTTACACTTATAACACCATAATGTCTAAAACCTGTGCATTTTTTTTTAAACTTTATGTGCATAAGAATTTCATCCCGCAGATAAGCGAGATCGAATCTATGACCCCAAGTGTCTTATAAACTCTGCTAACCAAAGAGTCACGGTAGGTAGCACATCTAAAACCTGTGCATGAATAAGGTCTATTTCCCTTCAAAAAAGATAGCAATTGTGGTTTTTTAGATTTGATGTTAAAGATTCGAGTGGTATGCATCTAAATATATAAAAGTTAGATGCATGAAATTTTAATCAAATTTTACAATCCATTGACCTCAATTACACACCGATCAACTTCAACCATGACAAAGATTCATTCACCATATCCAACTCCCCTAACACAACTTATGCTTCCAAGAAACTTTGAACCACCCTCGAATTCTTTTGCAGGCCACATCGTACATTGAGGGCGGAAACATTCAGGCCATCGCCGATCCCTTCCTCGAAGACAACTTCGAGCTACAGTCGATGTGGAAGATTGCCGAGATTGCGATCTTATGCGTCAAACCACATGGAAATCAGAGACCATCGATTTCATCGGTCCTTAAGGAGATTCAAGAGGCCATTGCCATCGAGCAAGGTTCAGGGGCGACTAATGGCTGTATGTTGACCGGAAACTCTCCGGGCTCTTCCTTGAATTTGGACTCAGTGGCTCTTACTGGTTCTGAGAGACATAGAGATGCTTCTTTTCTCAGAGTTATTTCACAACCAGGTCTCAGGTGATGTTTTAAGATTATATGAACTATGTTAATAGGAATTGTTCATCACCTTTGATATGAATTCATGTGTTCATCTAGTAATTGTGCGCATTTTGTTACAGCAATGTCATGGCTTTCTGTGAAAATGTTGACTTATTGTTTGGGAGCCTTTTTGTGATGACAAATATTTTACATTTTGAATTGTTTAATTTATCATTTGCAATGAGATTGTGTTGATGGTTAAGGTTGATGAATAAATGATTAGTAAGTGCAATCATTTATCTTTTATCAGTTGATTTCTTGAATTATTTATCTAAAATATATATGAGAATTTTAACATGGAAGTATAAGACAAACGTGATAGCGCGAACTCTCATCCATCGAGATATTATTCATTATGACCTATCTGTCTCTGTGGTGTTTTCTTGCGAGCATACTTAATTTGAATTTTTTGATAAAATTTCAACCATTATGTCGAAAGGAGCCTTGTATTTAGGAGTTTACTTCTAATTAATGCAAATATGGAGTAAAACTCATCTCCACCATATTCAATGGAGTAAAACTTGCTACAAGTTTATCTTCTACATTTTGAGTAACATAAAGTAGTTGACTGTCAACTAAAACCCTTCAAATATGACAAATAAACTAGTTTTCTTATTTCTACTTCTTTAGGAAGCTCAAAGTTAAGGCCGTTTTTATCATCTTGAGCAATCATCATAACATATTTTATCATTTTATAAATATTATATTATAATTAAGAGTGACATTATGTCCTTCTATAGCTAGTTAGCCGATGTACATCATATTTCTTCTTAAGTTTTGAAGTGTTGCCACTTACAATCTTGATTATTATATCCTCAATGTCTACAATATTTATAAGCTTATTGTTAGTTAGAAACAATATGTCATAATTACTTATATAATAGTTTTTCATTCCATCTTTATTATAAAGAGATTGAAAAAAAATGCACCTAATTCAAATATTCATTTTTTTTTTTATTGTCCATGCTAAAATATAAATACATCCTAAATGCCTTTCACAATGACATTTATGATCTCATCTCTTATCTTCTAACATTACTCACATATGTTTTCTTATATTATTTCATTATGTGGACAACCTTGTTGTGATACAAATATCCAATAAGGCGATCTCAATATTTGCTCTTATTAAGATCTTATTTAAGGCTATTATCATGAGATTTTGATTTGTCTCTCTATTTATTGTTGCTAGCATTCTAAGATCTGTTTTTCTTGTTAGTATTTAAAATATAAGATAACATGTTTTGGCCTTTCTGTGCCATATAGTATCCTCATTATATAAGAATTTGATCTCTAATAATGTTGATCTTCATTGTGAATAATCCATGATAAATACTTATACTAGTTACAATGTCATCCCATCTCTCAGGTGTTATTGAAGGCAAATATAAACAAAGAGCTTATCAATGAACTCAATATTCACAGGGTTCTGCTTTCTTGTGATCAGTCAAGTTGACCATGTTTATATAATTGATGATCAAAGCTCTTTTCAACAATCTAAAATTAAAAAAAGATTTGTAAGATGAATACCTTGTTGACCACAAAAAGACTTTTCATGCAGTTAGAGAGCGTCTTCATACCATCTACGACTGTCATTGTATTAAAAATGTTAAAAGTAGACATTTGTATTAAGGGATTATAAATCAAAATCTGAAAGGCACAAATCTCGAGGAAATCTAACAATCTCGAGAAACTCTGGATTGTAATTGTCATATATTCGACTTCGCTTTAAATTCTCGAGCCCCTCTTTTTTGCTCCATTCCAGGCCAGCGGGTGGTTACGGGAAGGGAGCCAAACCAAGCCTAAGAAAGAGACATATGGAGAGACTACATGTCATATGTGTAAAAACAAAGACAAAGGATGAATGCATAAATTAGTATTGATTATGCTTCTATTTTTACTTTCTTTTATATTCTTCTTCTTCTCTTATTTATTTATTTATTTATTATTATTATTATTTTAATTTGCTTATTAATGCAAGTATCTTGACAAGTAAATGTTATATAGTTTATATAGTAAAAAAAAAATATGTTTTAAATATTAATGCTCAACCACCATTAAAGACTTTGGTAGCCTCTATTATAGACTTTTGTGCCATCTTTTAATCAATTTGTTTTGAATGCTTGATATATTAATAGTAGGCAACATATTTAATTTTGTTAGAGGGAAGAAATACATTGACCAAGTAATCATTTTTTTTGGTGCTACCACATAGCATAAAAAAGTTAGAAAAAGCTAAGGGTTTGTTTGGGATAAGTTTTTTAATATTATTATTTTTTTAAATTTTTTTCATTTATTTTAAAAAATATATTTATTGGACATGTTTTTTTTTTTACATAATTTTAGTATTTTTTAATTTTAAATATTTTTAAAAACAATCATACCTTAATTAATATGATAAATATAATTTATTTTAAATCAAAATATATTCAACATAAAATACAAAATACAAAATGAAAAAATAAAAGTTATCTACATTAACTTGTAAAGCCCCAAGTCTTTCAAATTTTTTATAACTATCACATTATGATATGCAAGCGAAAGAAAATATTCTTTCGATTAAGTCAACTGATTTAAATTTTTTTTATTACATTTGATTTTGGCTTCACTTTAATTTAAAGTCAACAATATGATTTATGGAATATAATTTTAAAATAAATCATTTATTTTCAGTAAGATGACTCCAAATACATATGAATGTTATGGTTTGGATAAAGTATTTTTTTCTCATTGATTAAAATCATAAATTATCTTAAAGCAAACCAAATTAATTAGTTCAAGGGATAGCTTAACATGCTTAATAATAGAAAGGTTTCTTAGAATCAATCAACATTGTTTTAGCATAATTACAAATTAAAAGTGATTTATATTCTACAAATATCCTTAAAAGTCATATAGTGTATTAATTTATACCTTATATATGTAATTAAATAAAAATTAAAATTTTTTAAAACAAATTTTCAGCCTTTCAAATGAGCCTAAAGTTGAAATCAATTTTTGAAAAAAAAAAAAAAAAAAAAAAGGAGGAGCATTTGCATAGATACCACATAATTGTTAGGTATTTACATATCTAACCCAAAAACATTCATATTTACATGTGTGTCATTCAAGTCTTTAACATCACATCAAAAATATCACTAAAACTTTCTTTTTAAAAAATGTAATTAATTTATTCATGCATGGGTTTATGACATCAATATCAAGCTTCATATCAAAACCGAAACTCTTCCTTTTACATATATATATATATATATATATAACCAAGAATATATATCACATTATTTATGAATGAAGCAATATATTTTATTTTTTTAATATGAAATATTTGAGCGATATGAATGTCATGACTTCCTAACCATCATCAATACCTTCTTTAATGAACATACTAGTGATTTTCTTGTGGTGCTTCTTTAATGATCTCAAGCCCATAAATCAAGATCGACTTGTCATTAGATCGATGAACTGAGTTCTAGCTCAATATATGAACTCAAATTGAGCTCAAGCCTATTATTAAACTAATGGCTCGAGCTAAACTCAAATCATCAATATGGAACAAGTCAAATCAACTCTTTAAAATGTATTTTGTTCGTAAGGACACAATGCCAACTTATCTAGGGAAAGTTCTCACAATATTAGTTTTATCAACTCAATTTATCTAATGTCCACAACATTATAGATTCAACATGTTTACATCCTCTTAAGATTGCTATTATTTTGGCATCAAGCTAGAAACACTTGTAGTGATCAATGATTTTAGTACTTCTAATAATTAGAGGAGAAAATATTACACTTGTAGTGATCCATTATACATTTCAATTTCTACGAATTTGATTCATCATCCCGTACATACGTATAACACATGTATTATTATCTCTAATTCGAGAGACCATTGACGGTTTTTATATCAGATGGGGTCTATTGGATAACATGATTTGTAGTGACCAATTACATATAAGTGTAAATTAAATTACATGGCTATGTTTATCATTTTTATATTTTGATGGATTTGTTGGGATATTAATCATGCCACCTTTCCATTATTTTCTAACTATTTTTATTTATTTTTTAGCATCATAACTATATAGCTAAATTAAATTATCAAAATTTAATTATTATTTTCAGCTTATTATGAATAATTTTAAATATAAAATTGTATTTCTCATTAAACTAATGAAATAGTAATTAGCGATTTAAATATTAAGTTATTTAAGTAATGCATGAAACTTCCTCTAACCCAACCTAATTAACACATATATTGAAATCCGTAAAGATGAATTCATGTCAATCAAATAAATATTTTGATCGAAATAAATTTTATCTACATTATTTTGTATATTAGGATTTGTTTGGAGTAGCTTTTGCGTTTCAGGATAAGCAGTTTATACTGAAACATGACCTGCGGGTCGACCGCGGGGGTCGACCTGCGGCCTGCATTTAGTGTAAAAAAATCAAACGCGGCAGTTATCATTTTCAAAAAAGTTCAAACCAAACGGTTAGGCGGTGTTTTCCAAAACGCCGCCGCACTTACAAGCTACCCCAAACGGGTCTTTTAGGGTGCATTTGGGGCAGCTTGCGCGTTTCAGAATAAAACAGTTTATTCTGAACGCGACCTGCGGGGGTTGACCCGCGGGCTGCATTTTGTAAAAACCTTTGGTAGACATCTACCTCTAATCATGATAAAAGGAGAAACAAAATAGACAACAAAAAAGCCAATTTAAATGTTTTTTTGGGTTTATTATGGCAATAAAAACAGCATCTACCTTTATTTTTTTTTTATTTTTTATTTCCAAAAAGAAATATTTAGAATGGAAGTAATTAATATAAGAATAGGTCTTAATTAAATTAACTGATAAGCAAGAAGATAACTCCCCATCGCTGTTATAAATTAGTGTTATAGCTAGCTTCTGTTTATTTGCCAAAAATTTCTCATTATAATAATCACCCGAAAAGGGCTCAATTATAAATATATAATTACCATTTTTTTTCCTTAAAACTCCGATTTGGGAATGTTTGACAATAGATTTGTTTTCAGTAGCCTTGGTTGAGTTATAAGTAGGGTTGTAAACGAGCCGAGCTTGAGCGAGCTTAGGCTTGGCTCGTGTTCGGCTCGTTCGAAATAGCTCGTGTTTGAAATCAGCTCGTGAACAGTGTGTTCGTGTTCGGCTCGATTTAAATATTTGTGTTCGTGTTCGACTCGAAATTGGATCATTAAACTAAAATTGAGAAAAATATATGTAAAGTGTGGGATTCGAACCTGAATCAAATATATACAAAAGAAAACACTAACCACATTGCCACATGAGATGTTATGATGTAAACTTAGACATAAATATATATAATACATTATTATATAAATAATATATGTAATATATTGTTATAAAAAAGGTTATATAATTTTTTTTTTCGAGCCATTTCGAACCGAACACGAGCGAACAAATTGTTGTTCGTGTTCGGCTCGTTTACATTTCTAGCTTTAAAAACGAGTCGAACATGAACAAACAAATCTTTGTTTATATTCTGCTAGTTTATATATCCAGCTTAAAAAAATATTCATGTTCGGCTCGTTAAGCTTAACGAACGAGCCGAACACGAGCTGCTTAACGAGCTGTTCACGAACAACGAGCCAAATTGACAGCCCTAGTTATAAGCAGAAGTTCCTATTGTTTTAACACTAATTGGGCGGTACAAATGCAAAGCCAAAATTTAGGTGTTGGAGATGCAAATACATAGAAATTGATTGGTTTGTATGCAAATGATCCTAAAATTAAACTTTAGTGGGTTCAGTTCGTAAACTTAGCTTTCATCACCTTGAACATTTACATGAAAATAAATGAACATTTGTACCAAGCTATGGAGTTTATATGCATGTTGATATAAGTTTAAAAAGAATAGGAACGTCTACTTATTATTCAACCAAGACACTGAAAACAAATCAAAATTTACAAAAATTAATATTAATTTAATTACGTATTTTCATTTGAGCCCTTTTTTTTGGATGATTGCTGTAATGCAAGTAATTATATCGATAAGAAACAAAAGCTGGTTAAAGTGAAATCCAGAGCATGTATTAGTTGACAACAGGGAGATAATTAATAGTTTAAAAATTGGTGCATGTATAACACTAATTTATAAGTGGGATGGAGACTGATTTACTTGCTAATTTAGTTTAGACTTATTCGTGTTGATGTGTGGTAGAAAATTCATAGCGATAGAGTTGTGGATTGCCGTCTTAGCGTTGCACGAGAATTCAGCATAAACTCGGGTAAAAGAAAATAAGTAGTAATAATACCTGAAGTTTTTTTTTCTTTTTTTTTTATGTGGAAAACCCTTAAAGGGAAAAAAAATCACGAGGTTTGGACCAGTTGTAAAAATCCACTATATGTTGATGATTGCAGAAACTCATTGTCTCATAGACGAAAGGGTTGCTAGGTTTTTCAAGTCACAATGTCGACTGGCGGCTTCTGGTTGGTGGGGGTCGAGGGTGATTGGTGGTGATCGATGGTGGTCAGCGGTCGACGATGGTTGGTGGTGGTTGACTGTGACGGAAGTGCTCGATGCAGGTCGGTGATGTCGACAACGATCGGCAGTGGTCGACGACGGTCGGCAATGATTGAAGGAGATTAGCGGTAGTTTAACGGTGATCGACGGCAGTTGGCGGGTGTTGATGGCGTCATCAACGATGACAAGGGTGGTGTTGGACATCAGCTCTTTCTTAAGGATTTAAGTTCTCTCTCAATCCTCCAGCGCCCTCTCATGAGAGGGGTGAGGCATCTATTTATATTGTTCTGGGTGCAATGAATGCAGGAATACAAACCATTTTTATCGGATGGTCTGAAAGACTTCCTTCAATCAGGCATCTTTTGATGGACTTTTGAGTGCTTGAATGATGTCGGAATCACGCAATCTTGTGCTTGTTGGATTTGTCTTATCGAGATGCTCAATTCGATTATAAGCTTGTTATTCAGCATTTGTTTAACCTTCTAAATATGTTCGAAAAACTTTTAAGTGTGGTTTAATGACTTGATCTGAGCTTGATTTGACTCATATTAGATTAAATTTGGTAAATTTGGATTCTTCTTGTCGAGCTGGTCAATTTAACTGTAAGTTTGCTGAATTTGGTGTTCTATTTGAATTTTTATCTATGTTTAAATATTTCTTACTCAAAAAGCATTCTTAATATCTATGGCATGCATCGAGATTCGTGTCGGATGATGAAGATTTGCTAAAAATGTATCACATATATTAAATTTTTCCATGGTATATATTTTTGTTTGGAAAAAAAAAATAAAGGCCTACTTACTATCTTGTTTTACTACCACAAATTAGTACAAAAAGTTCAATATTTAGTGATTTTGTCCATCTTAAAAAATAAAATTGGTTCCGCCAAAATGAGAATTTGATAAAAATGAAAAATATGATTCGTGGTTATATGATTAATTTTATTATTTGATGAAGCATTTGAAAAACATATGAAGAAGGCGCTAGACATGTAAATAGCCGTTTCGATCTGATGATCTGATTTAACTTTAGCGTTTCTAATAAAACTCCGACGGGTAGAGCAAAATACGCCGGAATGTTTAAGATTAGTTGAATCAAATGATTGAGTTATATTAGAGGCTGAGTGCTTATCATGCCACAAAATGTTTATATGGGGTATTTAACTTATTATAAAATAGGGCCAATATTATTAATTTAGAAAATAAATAAGGATTATCAATAAGTGATTTAAATTTTATTATTTTAAAAAAAAATGTTTCATAAATTGGAATCACACCTCTTTACAAAAAATAAAATTAATATATATTTTTAAATTAGGAATAATGATGAAGATGACAGAGTCAAAGGATTTTAATTTTGAAGTTTTATTAAAAAATATTTAAAAAAACTGAATTTTGAATGAGGAAAATAATGCCGAACGGATCATAAAAAGCTAATCAGCCGAACTTCGATTATATTTAATTATTAGTTGATGTGATGAATGGATTGTCAGTTTGGGCGTTCTATTTGACTCTTGATTTAATTCCATTTTGTCCAATTGCATAAATTGTACGTTTTGATTTAAATTTCAACTTATAGCATAATTGTATAAATTAAATTATATATATATATA
>NW_018164472.1:450843-459299 GCF_001263595.1 Phalaenopsis equestris | reverse complement strand
CTTATATATATATATATATATATATATATATATATATATAAGAAATAGCCGAAGGTTATTAGACAAGTCGCGGTCATCTCTAGGTGTGCTAAATATTCGAGTATCATACCCCACACAAGGGACACAGAATTATTGTTGAACTCATGACTTGAGGGAACTTACGATCTTCAGAGAAGCTGCTCTGCCAACAGACCACAGTATGCGCGCGCGCGCCCACACACACACACACACACACACACACACAGATATATATATCTGTATGTGCGCGCGCGCGAGCCGCAAGTCGTGACATGTTGATTGGCGGGGTTCACTATAAGTACCCTCAGGTCACGGGGCTGATTCCCAGTGGCGCTGAGTTCTCGAATATTTAGGCACATGGCGCGAGCTCTCATCATGGGGCCTACACAAGGGAAATAGGTATTTGAGTCTCCCCCAAATGCCGATTTCCTTATATATATATATATATATATATATATAATTGTTTCCCAATTCTAAATATGAGTTGAGGGCTCTTGTAAGAGAGAAGTTGGTACATTCTGATAATCTACAATCAACTGCTACAACCACTTGAATGACATCAAAAGATTATGATGGAATTTTATTGACTCCTAACAAATCCTATCTATGGTAACCAATGACATATGATTACATGAGACAATAATATATTTTGCTACAAAAAAAAAAAAAACAAGACATGATTATAATTTCAAAGGCTTGTAATTAACTTACTTATACAAGGTGATGCCCCATGAAATCTTAGGGATTATATGATAACGACTTTAGCCGTTTTAGTAAATCCTGTAAATTTGAATTTATTAAATCTTGACAACAACGAGATTTAAGAAATATGGAATTTAAGATAAAACTAAAAAGTAATTGAGAAGAAATTATATTTGCTAAATCATAGATTTAGAATTATCATTTTGTTATGTCTCACAAGATGTAAGTTAAACCATATTTAAATTGATTACCAATATAACCCATTAGTAAGGTCACAAGTGATTGAGCAATTTTAAATGCTATTCAAATTGGATTATGTATATATTTGGAGAAGATTATTCAAATTTTCATCTTGTATATCTTTAGGGGATGTTTGGTAGCGCCTTTTAATAGGATTTATCGCCAAATATGCTAGATTCAGCAACACGCTAAAATGCAGTTGTGTGGATTTTTGAATTTTAAGATTTTGGGCTCTGAATTACCCTTAGATTTGATTTAAATTCATATTTATTAAATCAAAGGGTAGGATGGTGATACACTATAACTGGTGACTCACACACGTATGTGTGTCGTATCAATAGAAATCTGGAATTGACTTCCAGATATTGAACCCACATAATAAAATTCAATGAGAAAAAGTTATAGCCTGCGATTATCGGTCTTAGCCTGAAGAATTAATTTGAATGTGTAAAGACAAGCAACTTCCCTTACTTTAATTATGCGAAAAGACTTAAGTGAAAGAATGATTATCCCTTGAAATGAATCATAAAAACCTAGGTTTAATGGAATGACAATGGTTGGAAATTAGCAGGAACAAACCTTATTCTTATCCCCTTTATGTGGAATTAAGAAAGTGATGTAATTTTATTAGCAAGTTCCCTACATCCAGTGAAATCCCTGAAATAAGCATTTCCCTACAACTTTGAGTAACATCTTCATTCTCAAAGTCTAATGAAATTAGTCAAAGTTATTACACTAAGGATAATTCTTTATCACAAAGTTAACAAATCAAGTTCACAGAATAAGCGGTAGGTTTGCATGTAAACAAAAATTGGAAAGATTAGTTTTTCACCGTAACACAACGTTACACAAGTCATTAGAAGCCCTTACAAACTAGAAACTCTATTCATCTGATTAGGAGAAAATCATGAATATTTAGTCCCTAGACGTTCTTGGAAACGCAAAACAAAAACTTTTTTTCATTAAAACAAAAGCAAAATACAAAAGTTTGAGTAAAGAAAACAAACTAGTTGTCTCCCTAGAATGCTCCTACTCAAATATGCTCCATTCCTTCTTCAATTACAATCATAAAATCCCTCACAAGTCTCTCTACACACAGATGTGCTCCTCTCACACCAAAGATTTTCCAACGAAGTCAATTTCTCTCATCACTGTCTCTCTGGAGAGTTTTGAAGATGAGAATAAAAAAAAGAGCTCCTTTCTTTGTGATTTTTTATCTTATATCCTTTATTTTCTCTTCTTGATATTTGTTGGTTGTGGCTCCCCATCTTCTCCTGAAACGCTTAGAACTTACTTCAGCACAGGATTGTTGAAAGAAATGGCGCACGAACGCCATCACCGATAATAAGGGGCGCACAAGCACCCCATTAACTGGCACACAAGCGCCATGTGCTCTCTTTAATGCCTAAGCACCTTCTGCCTGGCGCAATGCGCCAAGCACTCTGGCTCTATTGCTTGTATAGGTGAGCGCTTACGCACCCATAGCTTGTTGCATAGGCACCAAAGTCCCTTGTACCATGAATAAATGAAGAATGAGCTCTTATGTGCCCATAGCTTGGCACATATGTGCCAAGCTCTTTGCTGCTTGTTCAAATAATGAGCGCTTAAACGCCTATTGCTTGACGCATAAGCGTCAGGCTCTCTAGAAATGTTGTGTTCAAAATGCTTGTCAAGAGTTGGTTCTTGTTTACCATTTAGATCATTCGAACTCCTTTCATCCTAGTTTGACATGTTACTTACAAATCACACATAACATATTCGAAAAAAGAACAAATAATATAAATATTAATAGAGTTCAAAACAAATAATTCCACAAATTTACACATATCATGTGGATTTAATAGATTTAAGAATCATAAATTTACTCACTTTTGTTAAGGTGCTCCTAACTTGAAATAAAATGAAGAATCCAAAAAAAAAAAAAACAAAAAAAACAAAAAAACATTTTTTAATGCAAAAACATTTTTTAATGCATTTATCCATTGCATAATCAATTTATCAAATTGAATTTTTCTAAAAGCAAATCTAACGATTTCAACTTCTTTGTGATATTTTATTTTCATGATATTTTAAGATAATATTAATTCATATCTAATCTTCAAGTTGACATTAATAACCCTAATATAATATATCGTTTTAATTAAATCTTAATTAATTAATTAGTCGACGTACTTAACGGGGGTGAAATATAAACGAAGAGCCGACCCTCATCTAAAGTTCAGAAAAGCGCATATTTTAACCTTAGAAAATTAAAATATATTTTATCTTCTTACACAAAGAAATCTTTTTTTTTAATTATTTTCTTAAATGCATAAAAAAACAGGAAACATAACAAATGGGACTTATGGTCTGTTTGAGACAGTTTATTTGGTGCGATGACGTTTTGAAAATGAACCTAGCCTATTTGGGTAAACCGCATTTTGACAGTTTATGCGTCTCCGCACTGCATTTATCTAGGTGCAGTGCCCCAAACAAGCAGCGGTCTAGCTTTTCTAAAAAAAATAAAAATTTACAATAGCTACCGCACCTAGCTTATCAGCAGATTATTCAATAAGCTGCAGTTGCCCCAAACAGAACTTTAAACAATAAAATTATTCAAAAGATTACACTAATTGTCTAGTTAGTATATAAATTACACCCATTACATTCAAGGTTGAGAGCATAAAATATAAATTTGCATTCTCCTTCACAAGAAGATCATACTAAACAAATAAGAGGCACAAGAATACTTTAATAAATGCTGATGGAGGATAAAATCATAAAAATATTATAATATGGGCATATGCATAATTTTTTTATGAAAAAATAATTAAAATATTACTTGCATCATGCGGATTTAATTAAAAAACATGGCTCAAAGTTAAACAGGGCAACTACAATGAGTTCAATTAAAGTTAATTAATTAAGTTTACAAATGATCAAATAAGAGCATAGCAACTACGTTAGGGTTGTAAAAGAATAGAGTTGAATTTGAACGAGCTTTAACTTTTAATAATAAGAAACAACAAGCTTGAGGTCGAGCTTCATTTTACGAGTTCAAGTTGACTTACAAAAACACAAATGTATTATAGGAGAAATTTTTTTATTCAAACTGTTGCTATGATTATAAATACATAAAAATTGATATTAAAGATGAAATAATACAAAATCATTTAATACATGAAAATTAAATAATTTTTTAATATAAAAGTTTTATATTTTAAACTCACTGAACTCATCTCGAAGCCATTTATCAAGTCTAGTCTAAGCCAACTCACTAAACTCTCGAAGCCAAGTATGAGTTGGTTAGATCTTAGCTCATCAACTCACTAAGCTCATCTCGAAGCCATTTATCAAGTCTATTCGGAGCAAACTCACGAATCGATTTGACTGGATTATACCAATAAACAATATTCATGAATATTTCTTACTATTTAAGATGTGTTCTACCAATAAATATGAAGTAATACAAGAGACTATTCTTTTTAGCTAACCTTTTATCAAACAATACAGAAATAAAATTCAAAAAGAGAAACTATATGAAAATCAAGGAATACGTGACCTATCAGCTTCAATTATTACATTCTAAAGAGGCGGGCTTATCTGAAGAACTGTGAAGCTGAGCCACATATCTCAACCCTAAACCACCACCATTACGTTGCCGTTGTGCTTCAGCTGCAAGTTGGAGACCGCCCTTTACAACATTTGACTGACAAATAAATAATTCCACATATAGAAAAGACAAAGTACCACACAATTCTTATGAATTTATATACATGAAATACCCATACTTTCATATTTACATACATAATGTAACGTAAGTAATATATACTATTTGAAATACTTTCGAGTTGTTTGATTAATTGTAAAGTAAACGTAGAATTTTTATATTTTTTGTAAATCAATGTATTTCAAAATATACAATTTATTATTGACGGGAGATGGGTGGCGTCCAGTGATAGCAACCGGCGATTGACGTATTCAACCGCCAGCAGAGGTCTGTGCAACTATGCTGGTGATAACATATATAATAATGAACTAGGTAAATTTGAAAATCGAATAAATCGATCGAACTTTAAATTCAGCCAAAATAAACTAAGATATAAATTTCAAATTCATTCATATTTTACATTGTATTTATATTTCATTGTATTTATATTTCTTCAGACCTAATACTTAATTTTCTAAAATTCTTGCAAAAAAAAATTACAGTGCACTCCAAATTCTTCCAACCAAACAACCCCTAAAACATTTAATATCACATCAAAAATGCCACAATTACTAAGTCATTCATGCATGGTGTTATAAATAAAAACATCAAACTTTAGATGGATAGAAGTGTAAATACATAGGAAATGTGAGCAACATATCAAGCATGTAAAATTTCCCTTAATAAAATTCCTCAAGAAAAATACAAAAATGATGTAATTCAAATTACTCAGAATATATTACACTCATCTTTTTATTTTAAATAATACAAATAAAACCATATAATAAGTAGTCTAAACAAATGCTTATTGCAAAGATGTCCAACCAGAGATGAGTTCTAAGCTAAAGGGAGAGACATGAATTCTCCTGGCAAGTTCATTCTAAGTGGACGCATTGTTTTAAGTGGTTTAACTCTCCTGACGAAAATTGGCATCAAGTGTTGACTCCTCATTGAATCCGGTCATAACCAATAAAAAAAATTGCAGCTTTGGTTGATCAGAAAAACACTAAGCCACATAATCTAACCGGCTTGCAACCAAATGAACTTTTTTTTTTATATCTATAGTCTATTTCCTCATATTTTAACAGGCCAAAGAATTGATTTAAAATAGTAGATTTAACAATCAAAACATAACCCAGTGGCCAGTATTCATGTATAAGTTGACTTCAATTTCATCAAAATCGAAAACTTTTTACTTGTCTACTTCACAAATCTAAGCCACCTGATCCTGGAAACTAAAGTGCATGACAGGTACTTTTATTATTATTATTTTTTTAATTTTTTAGTTGTTTTTTGTCAATTTCCTCATCAGATATATATCAAAGCAAAATAAATAAAAAATAGAGATTCAAGTTGGAAGCACCAACCCAAAAGAAAAGGTCTAATTAATAAAATGAAGAATTATCAAATATTATAGTTTAGGACAAACAAGACAAATTCATTTTAAATCATTTCACCATGCTGTATAAAGTAACTTGTGAGATGAGATGGGGATGGAATTTGTTGAATGAGTCATTCAAACACACCAGACTGACTTTGAAACATATTTATATCTCTCCTTGGATGTTAAATTCAACAAAAAAAAATCACATTCCAACCAGAAAAGAGCCTAAAAGCTCTTCATCTTTTTATGTTCCTTAGAAATCACAGATAAATTTATACCTGATTTCAGAATCCCCCAACACACTCACAGAGCAAAAGCTTAGCTTGATCTTCCTTCTTCAATGGATTCCAAACTGCACCTGTTTGTCGAAAAAATTGAAGATTTACCTGCGGATAGCCATGGCTGCAACATGATTGCAAAGGTGGAATGGAGAGGAAGCCAAAGGAAAGCAGGATTTTTGGCAAGAGAATTTGAAAAGAGCTGTACAGGGGAACAGAAGGTGCAGGCAAATGGCAGTGTGAGCTGGAATGAAGGATTTGATTATACTTGCAGGTTTAAGAGAGACAGGTCTGGAATTTGTAAGAGTTGGATCATTGCCCTCCATATAGAGGTAAGATAACCATTGATATTTCAACCTTTTTTATTATTATTTTTTTCAGCATATAAATTTTGCTACTTTTTTAAATCCCTATGGTGCCCCTTTTTAGGCTAAATTCTGGGAGAAATAAAATTTGAGAGATTTGCACCATCTATCATGCCAAATAATTTTCAGGATTTACTTAAATCCTACTTGTGGTCAACCAGTGCCTTACAGTGTTTCTGTTTGTCTTAACAGCAAGTTCAAGAAAAAGCAAGAGAAAAGAAGAAAACTATAGGCAAAGCAAAGGTGGATGTCGCTGAATTAATCCAATTTGAGAACAATAAAACCATCAAAATTGCAATCAACCGCCGCTCCATTGGGCATATTGCTGAGACGATGCTAACGGTAAAATATAAAATCCATAGTTATGTACACAAAACTACACATATCCTTCTTTGTCCAAAATTCTAATCACTCTTATCATTCAACTTCATGTTTCAGGTCAAACTGCAGCTTGTCAAACTAGAATCAAAAGATAAAAGTCAAGTAGCCCTTACTCGAGCTCTCAGTCCATACCCCTTCTTCTTCAAACCTAAACCATACTCTACCAGAAAATTTCAAAGCTTCAATCTTTCCCACAACCAATCCATAAATCTACCAGAAACAGATGCCACATCTCATGACAATGAATCTAGAGCAGATTCGCTGACGAAGCAAAAGCGAAGCTCTATGCTACTTTGTTTGAGCACAACAAAGCGAAGCAACAAAGGAATAAGACACACCAAAGGATGTGCCAAAGATGAGGATGATATTGACGATTATCTCCGCCGCCAATCATGTGTTCACTTCCTAACAGCATTCAAGAAAACAAAAGTGAGACCAGAGGAAAATTTCAAACCTGGTAAGTGGGAGAGGAAAAAATTAGTTAGCAGAGATGAAAAAATCGAACTTGTGACCGATGTTTTTCTTGCATCCATTGATCAGTGCAGTAAAAAGGCTGCGGGTGGCAGTGCTTGCACTGTTCTTGCAGCAATCATTGCAGACTGGTTGCATAAAAATCCAGAGTCTCTACCATTGCAAAACCAGTTTGATGAACTGGTACTCAAAGGATCATTGGAATGGAGGAATCTATGTGGTGAAGAGAATCACAAGGCAAAGTTTTCAGACAAGCATTTTGATCTCGACACAGTTTTGGAAGCGAAAGTCAGGTCATTGATGGTAGCCACGGAGAAGTCATATGTGGGTTTCTTTAGTATGGATGAAATGCCTGAAGGTTTTGATTGGTTGCAAGGAGAGATGTGTTTTGACAACATATGGAATAACATACTATGTGTGGATGAGACAGACGAAAGAATATATATTGTAAGTTGGAACGACCATTTCTTCGTTCTAAAGGTAGAAAGGGAAGCCATTTATCTGCTTGACACATTGGGAGGGAGGTTAGCAGAGGGATGCAAACGAGCATACATTTTAAAGTTTGATGCAGAGAGTGCAATTTACAGGCGTGGTGAGGATGGGAAGGAAAGCAGAAATTCTCAGGATTTGGTCAGTGAAGGAATTGGCTGTTGTAAGGAATATATTAAGGGATTCCTCTCAGCAATTCCACTTAGAGAACTCCAAAAGGATATTAAGAGAGGACAGGTGAAACAGGAGCTTCTGCACCGCCTGCTGCAAATAGACTTCCACTGCACCACTCCTTGCAGCAGCAGGAACAGCTGAAACTGATGAAGCAGAAGGATGGGAAAAATATCATAAATTGTTTTGGTATTCATCTTCACTAACCATATCTTTAAAGTTTTGTGGCTTGGCTTTGTTAATTCTTCTTAATTAGTTCCTCCTTAAGT
>NW_018164472.1:398088-450833 GCF_001263595.1 Phalaenopsis equestris | reverse complement strand
TCAGCAGGTGGTGTAATTCTATTGTAGTTTAATCTTTATTCTAGTATACAGACATAAGATGTTTGTTTATGATATGAAAAAAAAGGTGAAATTTATGTAAAAGGAATTGAGTGAGCTAAAGAAAGCCCAAGGAATTGGGGGATTTTTGTTGTTCTTTTTGGTCAGTGGAAGTTTTTTTGTTACTGGTTTGAATGTAGCTTCTCTAAATATTCAATAAAAAAAAATATAAAAAGAATCGAGCAACATTTCAGCTACAAGATCCCATCCCGAGTCCTAACCAATACCTTCAAAGCAAATGGCGGCTTGCTGGGAAGGCAACGACGCGATCACGGCTCGCTGGGAAGGAAGAAAGAAGATCGCGCGAGGGTTCTGACACAAGAAAGTGCGGCTTCTGCGCAGAGAGGAGCGGGTCGTTGCGAGGCAGGAAGGCAGTGCGGGGGACAACATAGATCGGGGATTAGGTGGCGTGGCCGATAGGATTGATCGCACAGTTTAGAGCAGGATCGATCGTGCGAAGGCTTCGGGGGAAGGGATCGCGACTTGGATAGACGCCGCAGGGAGAGAGGATCGGCTCGGGACGGGCTTTCTACATCTGCGTCCATGGTTTCGGCTAGGAACAGTGGGGAAGAGGAAGGAGTGTGGCGCTGCTCTGGAACGTCGGCGAGGAGAGAGCGGTAGGGAGACGAAGGTGTAAGAAGATGGGATTTCCGAAGGTCTTTGTGCGTCAGGATTTAATCGTTGCCTTCCTCGCTGGTCAAGACCGGCGGATGAAGCGGGATCAAACTCGTGCGGCGCAGAGAGACGCAGACAAAGAAGGGCTTCCGCGTCGATTGCGTAGTGCCACGTGTCAAACAGAATGATGGGGGCAAGTTTGACACGTGCTCCCAATGTTTCCGGAGTACTGATGTAATGTTTCTGGAGTACTAATGTAATATTTTTTTTTCAAACACTTAGAATACTGAACTAGAATATGATAAAGTGTACTCTGGTATTTGGATAGAAACGATTTAGACTCAATTTTGGCATTCATGATCGAGAATGTTGGGGTAGAGGATCTCAGAGGAGTGTGAAAGATGTTTCGTTGCTAAATTATAGGCATACGAAACACTCTTCGTTTATTCTATTGAATAGTTTTCATCAGCCATTGTATGAAAATGTAAATAAATAAAAACTTATGTGTGATACTTGTGAGTTTGGTAAGCACATGAGGAGCTCTTTTGTTATTTATAGTAAAATGGGTTCTTAGGTTTTTGATTTGATGTACTCAAAGATATGAGTATCTTGTTCTACAATTTCTTTGGATGGTTACAGATATTTGGTGACTTTCATTAATAATTTTTTTTTCGTATTGTTTGGTTATATCTGATGAAAAATAAAAGAGATGTGATTGCCTGCTTTAAAGACTTTCACGGGGAGATTCAGACTCAATATTATGTTGTAGTGAAGCTATTGAGGTTCGATAATGAGACTGAGTATACCAACAAAATATTTGGAGAATATTTATGAGCTCAAGGGATACAACATCAAACCACATGCTCATACACATAAACACAAATTAGAGTAGTAGAGAGAAAGATTAAATACATTCTAGAGGTAGCTTAAAGCATGATGATTATGATGAGTGTTCCAAAGCATTTATGAGAGCAAGCAGTTTTGGCATCGGCTATTTTGATCAACAGAATGCTCTCGAGAGCGTTGAATTGGAAGTCTTCTTGTCAGATGTTCAAAGAAGATAATAGCGAGATTCTCCCATTGAAGGGTTTTGGCTGTGTATGTTTTATGAAGGAGAACAGACTGTTGACCTCATATTTGATGAGGTATAATTCCCTTTTTTAGAAGCCTAATATCTAGCCTTAGGACTTTCCTGTTGACTATCCTAAAGGTTTAGTAATGGAAACCAATCACATAAAACTTCTAAACACTTCTTGACTCTTCTTGCGAATTCCCATATGGGTGGTCACAAAGCCCACATTTGTCACATTGAGATGGCTAAGACTAATAAGGGAAGGCTCAAGAATGAGTTCATTTATGATCAATTGGCCTTAGGGCAACCCTGGGGTGGCTTGATCTTGCACACATACACTTGGACTCACCACAAATTCCCTAACACACCCAAAACCATTAATTCACTCAAAGTGATCCATCTCCCCCCTTAAGCTCCATAACTGCTCCTTAACCCTTTTGAAGGCTCATGTGGGTGTTCCAAAGTCCCAAACCCTTGATTAGGATGACTAGGACCAACATGTGGAGGTTTTAAGATGGGTTCTCATAGGCTCATATGATTTTAGGAAGGCTTCTTATGGCTTGCATGCTCACCACCTAAAACCATTCAATATTGTCCAAGGTACCCAAAAATTTCCCCAAATTGCCAAAATTCCCAAAAATACCTAATAATTGTCAAAATCCCCAATTTCACTCAAAACTTCACAAAATCAATCCTAGCCATCCAATTTACTCAAACTCACCTGAAGTTCCATAAATCCACCAAATTTGGCCAAATTATAAAAATACCCCCAAATTCCCAAAAAAATTATTAGTTATTTTTTTGGGAAAATACATGGGTGGGCCTATCTTAGTAAAAAAAATTAATTTAATACATGGGTGGACATGTTTGTACACGTGACAGACCCTGATTGGAGTCTGATGCAAAACTGCATCAGGACTCCTGATGTAATACTTTTTCGACAAGAAGAGACCAACGAGTCTATGTTCACTCAAATTTCATATTGTTTAGTCATCTAAATACTAAAAAAATGATCTATAACTGAAAGAGTTAACACAGATCATTTGGTTGAGTGCTTTACATTTTAGTTAAAGTTACAAAAGTGTTATTTTCTACATACTATAAATTGGGCTATATTTCAGCATGAAGATGAATCATAATGCTAAGAGCTAAATACAATCATCAATAATCATAAATGATTATCACAAGTGGTTGTTATAACTTAAGTGCAATCATAGGCTCATAGTAGCCTAATCTTTAATTCATGATTGTCGTTGTCTAACCATTATCATTTAATAAATTGTGTCCTTTGACAATCTCTAGTCTAATAATAGAAGTACAAGTAAAAATTCGTAATATGTAATCCTCGTTTTTCTAAATAAGAAGAAAGATAAAATTTTGTGACATCAATTATATAGTGAATTATTTTGACTAGATCAAACTTCATGATATTTCTTTTTTTTTATATATAAAATATTTGTCCCTTATCACTTTTATATTTGTATGTATTGAATATTCCTATTAAGACTTTAATTTTCTATTATGTAATAGTCACAAAAAAGAAATTTTTTATTTTGAATGCTTATGATTAAACATAGTATCTCAACGAAAGAAATTTAGCAAGCCCATGAACAGAAGATCAATGGTTGCGGGAAATAACTCACCATTTGATGGAGTTTATAGAATTTTGAAAAAATAAAATAAATTATAAATGTCGCTCATAAAAATTATAAACAAGCTCTTATTTTTTACTTAAAAAAGTTGAATTTGAATTAAAATTGAACTTAAAAATAAGCCAGGATTTTAAAATAAAGAAAGCGAAGACATCTTCAAAATTATACAACTTCGATCGCTAATCAATATTGACAAATATAGTTAATAATCATTATCATTCGACTACCATGACTCGATCTTTATAACCTAACCATCATCATTCAACTATAATTATCGAACTAATGTTACTCAAGTGTCATCATTATAATGTCATTATCTTACCACTGCCATCCAATCATAATTACCTCAATATTACCATTCAAAATTGCAATATATCTAGTCCACCATTTTTTAGTTTTTACGTCCAATTATTATTGCTCAACTTATATTTTCAGGTCTTCGTCACTGACACTCTTCTATTGAAGATTTTCACTCGAGTGTTATCATCCAATCACTAATCTTTTAGTTTTGTAGATGATAGCAACATAAAATTGAATAAGTATTCCCAATTTTGTAATCACATATCATTTATTTATATGAAAGAATAAATTTTTGTAATCTCATATAAATAATAAATTTATCAACTGCAATTAAATTTTTTTTATATAAATTTTTCTATTCCTTGTATAGAACACTTTATATATATATATTATATATTCAAATAAAAACAAGATATATCTAAATAATATTTCTAAAAACTTTTAATCCACTACTATTTAATTATGATTTATTCGTGAATCACACTCCATGTATTACAAAGTAAGACATGAGAGAAAGAGAGATATAGAGAGAAACAAGTAGTGAAACGTATTTTATATTATCAATGTCTCATAAAATGATCTTCCTATTTTTAGGTGAGAGGATGCAATATGTGATATTATATTTTTGCCTCTATTTTAATGGGGGATGTAGAGGACATTATAGATATTTTACATGTATGAGCTTATTGTTCTACTAGTCTATAGTTTTGTGGGTTGGGATAACATGAATTCGGCTCTGTAAGGCTGACTTTGTCGGCTACGCTAAGTCGGTGTTGTCGGTCAGGCTAAGTCCGTGTTGTCGGTCAGCTGGACTTGATTAGTTTCGGTGGGTAGGATTGACTCGGTCGGTTAGAGTTTGTCGGTCAATTAATGTAGTATGGTTATCAAATCTCAATCTATGGATGGAGAGCTCTTGTAGGTGCAACGAGATTAGGCTATTGAGGAGAAGATGAGTCATTGTAACACTCTACTCTTTCATTAACAAGAGAGTCCTTTGGGATGGTTGTGAGGCTCCATTGTATTGTCAGTTCCACATGAGGAACGTCGGGACATCCGTTAGATGAGAGGTAATGCTGGGGAACTAGATTCTTTCGTCGGGTCAGATCTATCGAGAGATAGGTTGATGTATTTTTCAGTTTTTCAGTGGTGTTTAGTCTTATTAATTTGGATTCATGTCATTTTTTTGTTATTCTTTAGCCTTCATTTTTGATTCTGAATTTGGGGTAAGTAGGTTATGTTCTTTTTTTTCGATTTGTTGGATTTCTTTGAGATTCGTAGGGACACAATCTTGATGCACTACAATAATAGATATAAAGATGATAATCGATTATATTATCTTAATTGAAAATATCATTTCTAATTGAGAAGCGCACAGGTAGCTTCCAATTATGCAGTGTGAGAAGGAGATCGGAGATCCCAATGCCTCCTTTCTCTTTCTCCATCCCCCTCCTCTTGTCTTATCTTGTGGCTTTTGCTTCCGGGTTTTCCTTTCTGCCTGGCTTGACCTCTCTGCTTCTCTACTTCGCTTTGAAACTGAGAAGAAGCCGAGGGGTGGGATATCTGGTGCGGAAAGATGGCTTGCTTTCTTTGCCGCGAAGTGAGCTGCAAGGAGAGCATGAAGAAGGAACACATCCCACAGCCCTCGGGTACTGGAAATTTTCTTCAACTCATTCATTAATATCGAGATGCTATTGGAATCGATTCCCTATTGGATTGTTTCGGATTGAGCTTTTGATTGAATGGGGTAGTTTTTGGCTGTGTTTGTTTTCATTTGGAAATGGGTTCCTGCTACTTCGTTAGGTTATCCATGTTTTGTTTAGGCTTTTTCTTGCTTCGATTTGGAAAGGTTGCGTTGGAATTTTGTTGACGTTTGTGATTTGGCTGTGTTCCATGTCCTTCTGTTGATGATCAATTTTCTTCAGCTAGATTATTGCAGCTTTAATTACTTTATCTTTCGTGAACTCGGTTAAGGTTCCGATCATTAGCCGCTTGTTTGGGATATTGGTTTAACGGCAAAACTATTAATCTAAGAGATATTGCTTCCTTTATTCAACTTTAAAGGGTTTAACAATCTACCGCACTAAGTAATTGAGGTCCTCATTAGTATCATTAACTAAGAATCAATTATAATGCAGATAGGATTGTTGAGACGGCCCCTTTAAGTTTAAGAGAAGATTTCTCTGATTTAGCACTTCATCTCAATTAGGGTTCAATAGGATTCTCTCATGTCATGGCATTTTGCCATGTACGACACTCAATTCTCATCTTTCTGCTAGTGTAATGCTTTGATATTTTCTGTTCTGTTCTACTTAGGAGGTTTCATAATGTCTCCTTTTAAATCATGTAAATAAAATGCCTCACATTGTAAACTTACTTGTCTTTTCTGTCAGCATTTAACCACAAATAAGTAGGTTTATCTAAAAATTGGTACTTGCCTAAAAATTTGGCTAAAAAAATACTTATGCCTATTATTTGATAATTTTGAAATTCAAGATGACGCTACAATATACGAATTTTGTGTGGATTGTGTTTCACTAATTTTCATGATGGTTTAGTCATTCATCAATCATTTGAAAGTCATAATGATATTATGATAAAATATAGTTTTTTCTTAATGCTCACCAATCCAAATTATTCAATTTGTGCGAAGTATCTTTAATAATTCATGTATTTGATTCCAAGCCATTTAAAAGTGTCCCAACTTTTGAAATTACAATTATCTTATCATACAATCTTAGCTATCTATTGTGAAACTTTTGATACATTTGATTGAATGACCAAAACATCTTAAAAATTTTTTAAATCTTGATTCCACAAGTTTTAATGATGCTAAAGAGAAAGAAATATTTTGATCACTTCAAGTCATAAAATTTAAATTGAACTTGGAGGAGGATGGTGATTCTACTTTGGGATTTTCTCAGCTAACACGATAGCTAGTGTTCCCTCAACTTGAGATTTATTGTATTGCAGCTTAAACAATATTGATGACTGAGAATTGAAATCTCTCGTTAAACCTCAGTGGAATGTTTAGATTTTTGTAGTTTGCAACGTTCCTGGATGTGAGAATTATCATTGAAATTTGAACATTGGGATAGCTTTTTTTTTCCATGATCATTTGGTTAATTGTAGATAGAAAAGAATCATCATAGTTGAAAATTTTGATGTTATTTGTAAAGCTTAATTTTGATATCGATCTAGTTGCATCAAATCAAATGATGGAATCTTGTAAACTCATTCTTTTTCAAATTATTTTCTAAATTCAAGCAACCAAATGAGCCCTTAGGTGAATTGCTTTGATTGATAAGTAACAATGGATGACTTTTTATGCATAATGTTTCTATTGAACACAGTGTTAATGTCTATGGGAACTTTTTTGTTTTCCTTTCTTTTATTAATGAATGCCTTTACTAAATGTATGCTAGCTTGTTTTAGTAAAACTTCTAATCTTCATTTATTGGTAATTTGTTTAGCAAAGAAGTCAGTGAAGGAAAGCCAATTTGATGGTAAAAAAATCAATGGTCCTTCGAAAGATATATCGGTGCAGAGTAATGGGTCTAAAAATATTTTTTCTCAGATATTTACCTTCCCAGAGCTGCTAGCTGCAACCAGGAATTTTAGTGCTGATTGCTTTCTAGGAGAGGGAGGGTTTGGAAAAGTTTTTAAGGGTTGCCTGGAGAGTTCTAATCAGGTCAGTTTATAATCCCGTATCTCGGAGTTCATTTTTTTTTATGTTCGCTAGAAAGGTCTAGATTTATTATTTATTGACAGGAAGATCAAACTTATGATGAGCTACTTCGTCAGCATTTCTTTTCTTTCTTGGATAATTTAGATGCTCTGCTTTTTCTCGAACAGCCATATGTATTTAAATGAATTTCCATTTTATCAAAGTTGGCAGGTTATCCATTTTTAACTTGTTTCAGACATGAAATTGGATTGTAGTGCTGCATACTTATAACTTACAATACAATCGTTGCTTTAACTTTTAGATCAATTGAGGCAAACTCAAAGAGTAATATGTCACACAAAATTTGAGATCAATTGAATAATTACTTTATCGATTGTTGTCGAAGTTATTGTAGTATGTTTGCATATTACTATATATTTATTATAGTAAAATATGATTTTCCTTTAGACTATCTTTTTATCATCATGAGTTTTGTTAATTTTTATTGGGCAAAAGATTAGGTTTGTCTTAAGATATTGCTTACTAAAAACGCTAAGTGAGGCCTTAGTTGAATCTTTAAATATTAAGGCACACTATGAATGATATGTTAGTAATAATGCAATCGAGTAGAACCCTATAGAGAAATTGTTATTTTCTTCTTTTTAACCTGTCAAACATATAATGACCTAGAAGTCTTGCATGATCCAATTTGGTTCTATTGAAGATAGACTGAAAGCTATAGACATGAATATCCCTTTGAAAATGAACTATGTGAAGATTTACGGTTACAATTAGACTATTTAGAGATATATTGAATATAAAAGAAGATTTACTTTTGCAAATTGAGCTGCACTTGACTGATGAATTTGAATCTGCACCTGGTTAAAATTTTTTTCATAGATTTGTGCCTACACTTAAACAAGTTACAACTTGAATTTGAAGTTAAGATTAAAGACGAGAGAGTCAAATCTATATCCAAAATTTGAGCCTAAAATCAATTTTGAATTTGAGATTGATTTTGAATCTAAATCTCAAATTGACATCGAATTTGAAATTTACATTGAATCAACTATAGTATTCAAACATAAAAAAATACTTAAAAGCTGAATCTAATACTGAATATGATTAGGGTTCGTGGAAGCTGAATCCATTTTTATGGTGAGATAGCTTCCTATAGAAATTACTAAATATGAATATGAGCTTGAATACAAAAGTAAACAAATTTTGCCTATTAAAGATGGCAAATCTAACGAAAAAGTTTATTGAACTATTAACGAAAGTTTTAATTAAAGTATCCCTATCAATAAAATTAAAATTAGTTTTATGCTTAGTTAGATCTCAGTTCCTAGGTTTGCAATCTTATATACTAAAACTTAAGAAGAAAGTGAAATTTTATCAATATTTAGATGAATTGATTGATAATGAAAGCCATAAAGAAACCTAAATTTTAAAGTTTGGTCAAAATCTAAGAGTTTAAAAATTAAATTTATTAATATTTAAACATTCTTGGTTGACTTTTTTTAAAGGGCTTTTTGACCATTAAGGAATGACAAAATATCGTGTGTTGCCTACTTTTTTTTATTCTTGTTATCATCTAATCATGTGGGAAATGGTTATAAATAATCTGTAGTATCACTTGTGACACATACTAGCATCTTCACATTTACATTATTTGCTTTCTATCATCTAATTACATGATTTGTATGAACTGTCTTATTTGCATGAAGAGATTCATATGAAAGAAACAATTAATTATGTAAATTATAACTTTAAATGATTTGTATGAACCGTCATATTAGCATGAAGAGATTCATATGAAACAAACAATTAATTATGTAAATAGGGGATTGAATTCTAACTAGGTGATAATGTAATGTTGCTTATGAATTCTATAAGGCTTCTGTTACGTTGGTGCCTAAGAGCAATTTTGTCTTTTATTAGCATAAGGACAATTTGGTTATTTTATTATTATTATTATTATTGTTTAGTATAAATAGTGCTAACATGTTTAGTGTTAGGATTATGCATGATATTGTGGTTTTGAGCCTAGGGTTAAGGTTTAAGAGAGATTTCCTACCTTTCGAATTGAAAGATTTGGGAGAGATCACTTGCCTCTCAAATTGCAGGTGTTTATCCTTATGCAACTTGTCATTTTTTTGTTATTGAAGAAGAAATCTGTTTTTTTCCTAATTTCATGTGTGGAAATATGTACCAGATCATATCAAATTGGTATCGTAGTGTGGATTTGGGAATTTGGAAAGTAGAAGAAGAGGATCGAGACTCTTTTGGGAAGAGAAAGATAGCGACATAAAGGTCTATGTCCATCTTCCTTTGTGATTGTTTATTGTGTACATACAAGAGATATTGTATACATACAAGAGATCGCATAACATGTTGTGATAAGAGCTAGGAAGTTAATTGGATTGCGCACGCACGAAAAGGGGATCATGTAACAGTCACGATACAAAGCGATAAGAGCAAGCTGAGAAGCGACGATAGATCGTATTCAGAGTGTGACATCCGATGCATTCGTGATTTGAGCTTGCTGGGGAGCCGATGGGGTCACATTATACAGGGGTTTTATGCCGCTCTTGACTAATATTCACAATCATGGTTTTGATGTGTAGAGTTCCGCATTGCTGGTGATCGGAACTCACGATCGAATTTGCAACCTAGTTGAATCCCGATTGCGAGAGGTCAACAACATGACTTCCCAAGCTGAACCCGCGTATAGGATTGTGGCTTCTAGAGTTCCTCGTAGTTTCCAATAGTTTTGCACAAAACAACTCACAAGAATTCAGGGATCGCAATGCCCAGAGTTCCGCGCATGCTAAATTTGTGTACAAAAATTCTGAAATTTGTGATTCCAGTTTAAAGGATTTCTGAAACCATACAATGAGTGATGGCAGCAAGGAAAGCTGATGCTTTGGAGGAGAGATTAGAAGAAGAAGTAGAGCTACTTAAGTTTGGGGTAGAGGAAAAGTTTTTTGCCATTAACAATCGAATCGAGAATATGGAGGAGATAATAAGGAAGGTTATTGAGATGCAATCTAAGATCTTGCCAATGACTCAATTTGTAAACCTTAACCAAAGGTTGACTGGAAAAGCTGTAGCCAGATCGAAAGGAAAGAAATTGAACATGTTAGAACATGAAAGGAATCCTACCAGGACTTTGATGAGGGATGGATTAGAGATTTCTGATGGATGGTTTGGGCCAAAATATGGATGAGGGTTTATGCAAGAGGTTTGGAGGATCATGAAGAAATCAAAGAAGTTGGGGTAGGGTATGACTATGATCAATGAGGGAAACGTTGAAGGGATAAGAGATTGGGTTGGATATGCTAGGGTTAGGAAGTTGAAGTTGTTGATCTTCGATGGGGAAGATACACATACATGGGTCTATCAGGTGGAGCAATATTTCACGATGAATGGGCTTAATGGGGAGTAGAAGATCGTGGTGGCAAGTTATATGTAGAGGGGAAAACTTCAGCATGATTTCAGTGGAGGGGGTTAGATACCTGATTTGTTCGTGAGAGGAATTTAATGATTGTTTGTTGGAATATTTTTTTGCCATCCGAGAAGGAAGCCTACACGAACAATTCTATGCCTTGATATGAAATATAATGAGAGATTCGAGTTATTATTGATACAGTTGAGAGAGATTTTTTAAGTAGGATTGGAGGGTAATTTCATGAAGGGCCTAAAGCCTGACATATGAGAAACACTTTGACTATTGAGATCACGGGAATTGAGGGAGATGATGGAACTTGCCCTGATGGTGGAGACAAGAACTAGATGAAGAAGACCAACAAAAGCAACACCACAAGTGTACTTGACGAGCATGATACCGAGGATCCAGAATGTATCATTTTAGAAGGAGATGCTGAAGGAGAGGAATATGGGGGCTTATTCTGGGGGCAACTTCAAACGTCTCACGTAGGCAGAGGTCCAAGACAACAGAGCAAAGAGATTATTTTTTTGATATAATGAGAAGTATGCCTTAGGCCACTAGTGCAAGGATCACACTCTCTAGGTTCTTTTAGTTTGTGAGTGGGAGGAGACTGATAGTGAGGAGTCGTAGGAAGAAGTAATGGAAGGAGAGGAGCACTACATTTGGATGTAGTAGAGATGTCCCTTAACTCAGTGGTGAGATTTACTCCAAATCACACCATGAAGGCGGGGACAGATCGGGGAGCAGCTGGTAGTGGTGTTGGTGGATAATGGAACCACTTATACATTCATCTCAAATCGGGTCATAGACCAGCTAGGGTTGATGCTGGTAGATACGAGAAGCTTTGGGGTCATTGTGAGGATAGGGAAGGTGAAGAAAAATTTGGAAATTTGTTGGGGATTAGTATTAATACTATAGGGCCTATAGGTGGTGGAGGACTTTCTTTCCTTAAACTTGGGAAGCATTAATGTGATTTTGGGGATAAAGTGACTATAGACGGTTAGGGAGATGAAGGTGGATTGGAAATTCCTTACTATGGAGATTAGCGTGGAGGGGAGGAAGGTGGTGCTTCGCGATGACGCCAACTTGTGCAAGACCTTAGTATAAGACTGTAAGTTGATCCAAAGAAGGTGGCGGTTATGTTGGGGGGCCACTATCTAAGACCTAAAAGGGGTTGAGAAAGTTTATGAGACTTATAGATACTATCTGAAGCACGTGATGGGTTGTAATTTGATTATGTGGTTGTAGACGAAGAAAATTGAAGAATGATAAGTTTCATTGGGGGAGAAGTTAAATAAGGTCATTATGAGTGTAGCATTGCTGACGCCGAGAGCCATAGTTAGGCCAATTTATGAGCAGGAGCTACATGGCTTGATTTAGCAGTAGTTTTTTTTTTCTTCCATGTTGATGACAATGTGTCTTTTTGTGGTGGGAGTATCGCCGGTGCCTAAGGAAAATTTTTGTCTTTTAATAGCCTAAGGGAAATTTAGTTTTTTATTATTATCAATGACTAATATTTTTAGAGTTAGAGGTTTGCATGAGATTGTTGTTTTGAGTGTTAGGGTTAGGGTTTTGGAGAGATTTTCTACCTCTCGAATTGTAGGATTTGGAAGAGATTGCCTACCTCCCAAATTGTAGGTGTTTATCTTTATGAATTTGTGTTTATTGCTTTGATTTGGTGTTCGTGAAATAAAATATGTGTTTGCCCTGATTTTTGTAAGAAATGTATTCCGGATCATATCAGCTTTTTACTGGACCTTTAGGAAATTAGTTGCAAGAAAGGCAATGCTATATAAAATTTCGTAACATGTTAGGGCAATAAACTGTGGATTGGAAATTTGGAGAAATATTGGTATTAGTGATGTCTTTAACCGATCTGATTTGATTTTACCTTATGAACATTAGTACCATAGATTCTTCTCTATTCCTTCTCCTCATTTTAAATTTACATTCAACACCTTTACCATACATATCTACTCATCTTATCCAGAAGCTAACTTATATCCAAAAATTGTATTCACTTCTGAAAGTTGATTTCGTAGTTTTATTGTGCCATGAAATGACAAATTTATTTATGATTATTCATGGTTACCTTGCAGAAAGCATCTCAATTTTGGCCAGACCTAACAACTACTAAATACTTGATTTGTTTTAGCTAAATTTTTCAAGCCAAACAGATTGAGACAAATCTGAAAGTGTTTTGTTCATTAATGCAAATCATGTTTATAGATTTTAAACTTTATTTCCTAGTTCATTTCATGCGTAAAAACATGACTATAATTGTAGATTTTATTTGAACCAGATATGTTCTCCAGTATTTTGAGTAGCCTGTTAGATTTAACTTATTTTTTGTGATGTTTGGGCTCGTCGAATTGAATTCTAACAAGTACATATGGAGTTTAAAATCATTCCCACGATGTGAATTGTTAATTATTCTTTATTAATAAGCATTTAGGGTCTATTTGGGACAGTTTTTTGGTAGTTTTGTTTTTCAGACCACCACCACAGTTTTGTTTGGGGAACTGCTTTCTTGCTGTTTTTTAAAAAAAATTTGTGGCAGAAAGCTGCATTTTTCAACCTAACTTGTGAGTGTGGTGGCTGCCAGAAAGGTGCGGGCTCACTTTTTGAAATTAAAATAAATTTGTAATAATTATCGTAGTTTTTTGAACAACAATTTCTTCTGCAACAGCTTCATAGCTGCTTTTTCAAACCGCCGCAGCTGCCTTAACGAGACCCCTTACTAGGCGTTTTCATGTGAAGCTTGTTACTATTCTTTACTTCTCTGCATGCCTGAACCTGTTACTTAAATTGTCGCAATTTTTACCCAGCCACAGTTTCACACCCACTTCTTCACCTCTCTTTGCTTATGAGCTTGATGTTTTATCCGTCTTAGTTTTTTGGGTCTTTAGAAGCAATTTAGGAAGTATAATTTATGGAGGAATTTGTATTAGTGTAATTAATGATTAATGCATTGAAATTTTCCATTGTTTTGTTTAATTTTTGCGGATTTTGAGAAGTTCTTGTTTTATGTTTTTTGTTGGCTAATCTCAAGTCATGTAAGTTTTAATGAGTATTGAATATTGATATAAATTTTAGTTTTTCACTCTTCGTGAGTGTGCTTGTTGGATGTGTATTTTTTGAGTAGTTCATAGATGTGAACTAACTACTTCCAAGGTAGACTCTCTGTACCAACATGACTTACGGTTATTTTCTTTTGGGAGGGGAGATTCCTCATACCATCATGAAACATGGTTTTTTTCTCTGGAGTGATTTCTATCATTTGTGTTTTAAATTATTTTCTTACTGGTTTTGTGTGTGCTTAGAATTGTGTTGAATTTTCATTTTGAAGCACATAATTATTTTTTTTTTCAAAAAATTTATATTTCTTTTTTCTTTGGAATATTAAATTTAAACGATTGGTAAATATTTTTTTAGGATAAACAAAGTGTCGCTGTTATCCTTACATTAAATATGATGATTTTTTGTCAAAAAGTTACATTAAAGTGATGATTTTTTGTCAACAGTATAAGTTGGTAACTTGTGGACTATAATTTCTATTGTGTTTTCATCTTAGTTATCATTCTAGGTTGTATAAGAAACCTTAACAATATACCAAATCAATGGATAGCAGCATGAGTACAAATTATAGCCCAACAAATAATTACAGGAAGCTCCAAATCACGGAAAGGATTGTTCTCCACATAACCGAATTTTACTTAAATTGTGATTAAAGTTTTTTTTTATTTCAATAAGATTAATACTAATCTACTTTTCTGACACTGCTCAAATTGATTTTTGTGCTCTTAAAAAAGTATGGTATCCAACGGTAAGGTGCTATGCTTGCCCCAGCACTTTATCTATATTATGTTAAATTACATATTCTTTTGATATATTCGCTGGCGAAAATTCCTGCAATAAAATGCTTTAATTTATTAGAAAATTAAGACGTAACATCCTGTTGCTTTGTATCCCTGTCCTATTAAACCTGCTTTTGAGTCTTACGCTACTGTGAACTTTCGGCCTCCAGATTGTGGCTATAAAGCAACTTGATCGGAACGGTTTGCAAGGAAATCGAGAGTTCTTAGTTGAAGTATTGATGCTAAGTCTATTGCACCACCCCAACCTTGTTAACTTAATTGGTTATTGTGCTGATGGTGACCAAAGACTAATGGTTTACGAATACATGCCGCTGGGATCATTGGATGTCCATCTTCATGGTATGCCGTTTTTCAATCCCTGGTTAATTATGTTTGGGTTCTTATTAGTTGTTTGATTTCTTACACATTTGCTATATGTAATAATATGTCATTGCTATATGTTACTGTCTGGTTTGATGACTTCTCTATATAATTAATTTATCAGTGGCATGATAGATGCTACTTCGTGACAGTTAAAATAAATTCCAGTAAAAATAGATGTCATAATTCATGTTGATATTCTGTATAACATAGAAAAAAGTGCAATATTTTTCATTAATAACTCGGTGTTTTGACAGAGTAAAGTGTCAAAGCAGATATTTGATAAATGAGTAAAGTGTCAAATTAGTCTCTTTAATATTTACATGGGGTCATTTCTTATTAAAAATGTGTAAACTAAATTGACACTTTTATATGCTTGAGGACTAAATGACCTCGGACAAAGAGTATTGTGGACAATTTTACACTTATCTCTTCGATAAATATATGAGTATGGCGGTATAGAGTGATTGGTTCTTTCATTACACTTAAACTTTTGGGTTGAAATTGAGTTTGGCTATTGGTTTTTCAGGTTCAACTTTAGCCTCTTTTTGATGAGCACTTTCTAATGCACTATTATTTAAATAACACAGTTAACACTGACATTGATCTATTGCTACAGATCTTACTCCAGAAACAAAGCGATTGGATTGGAACACAAGAATGAAAATCGCTGCTGGTGCGGCGAAGGGGCTAGAATATTTGCACGATAAAGCGAATCCACCAGTTATATACCGTGATTTGAAATGCTCGAACATTTTACTTGATGAGGAGTATCATCCTAAGTTGTCTGATTTTGGTTTGGCAAAGCTTGGTCCCGTCGGTGATAACTCTCATGTATCCACTAGAGTCATGGGTACATACGGATATTGTGCACCAGAGTATGCGATGACGGGGCAGCTAACCTTAAAATCAGATATTTATAGTTTTGGAGTTGTACTATTGGAGATAATCACAGGAAGGAAGGCTATTGATTATTCCAGTAAAGCAGGGGCGCAGAATCTTGTCGCATGGGTAAGTGGCTTTGCTGCTCTCTCTTAAATTTATTAAATTTTAGTTTTTTTCTTTTGTTATACGAGAGGATCGCTTTTTTCCAGAATTTCTTCAAGTTAGGCCTTCTTGACGTTTATGTTTTAGAGAACATAACTATAGAAAGATCTTAACCTTCTGTATACTTCTGTCTGAATTCACAGCTGATCCTTTTTCTTTTTGTTCATATTTTATCGGATTGGCTTGCCTAATCATATTATACATTGTTAATTTTTTTTAGTCGATGTTAACCAATTGGTACTAGGGGACGGCAACAAGGCGAATTGACAAAACTGAAAATCAAAGATTTGATTTTTTTTCCTTTTAAATAAATAATAATTTAAACCAATGAGATAACTTTGGGGCTATTCAATTTCAAGTATTAATTACACACACACACACACACACACACACACAAACACACATTCCTCATAATAAGTTGAATTTTACAAAATGAAAGTGTTTCCATTTGAGCCCAAGTAAGCCTAGATCAAGCATTTAAAGCATGGTTTGAAAATTTAGGACATTAATTAAAGGCCAAAAAGTCTAAAAATCTTGTATATTTACAATAAAATTGAGTATCTTAACAAAATTAATTCAGCTAACCTAGGATCACTAAATTTTGAGACTAAAAGATCGGTTTATGCTCAAAAGAATTAAGATGAGCTGTTCAATAGATAGTTTCTAGATTTTAGTTAGATTTACCAAAATATCATTCAAAAAAGTGATAAATAGACACTTTTCCAAATGAGGAGAGACTTGAGAGCTTTATCTTAAAACTTTGAAGCTCTTTCTGACAATAAAGACAACCCGCTCCCAACCATTATTGACCACCATCTTGTTCGTTGTTATCTTTCTATCATTGTTACCCGATTGTCATTGTTCAAATATCTTCACCCGACTATTATCATCCGGCCACCATCACTCAATTGCAATCATTCAACCACTTTCACCATCATCATCCGACATTTATTATCCAAATATTGTTGTCTAATCACCATTTTTAGACTTGTGCCATCTGATCACCATTTTTCTTTTACTTCATCATCATCTCGCGTTCGTTGTTGTCTAATATTTATTCTCGTCATCCAATTATCATCATCTGGTTGTCATCTCGCGACAATCATCGTCAGTTGATCTTCATATTCAATGGTCATCTTTGTTGCCATTATCTTCATCACACTTATAGGAGAACAAATTACTGTTGAATTTATAACTTTGCTACTTGGTCTACTCCAATTAAATAGGAGAAGTATATTTGATAATTTCTCCTAGATCAGTTGCCAGTATTATTATTTTTTTTTTTTTGGTTTTTAACGTGAAAGCTTTCTTGTAGACTCCTTGTATAAAGCTCAGTCTAATTTTCTATCAAGCAACGTACGCACATGTGAAAAAGGCTGGAATGTACTCATATTTGTTGAAAATGATAACTCATTACAGGCACGCCCTCAGTTCAAAGACAGGACGAAGTTCGCTCAGATGGCCGACCCAATGCTCGAGGGTCAGTATCCATTAAGAGGCTTCTACCAAGCTCTCGCCGTTGCAGCGATGTGCGTCCAGGAGGAACCAACCACGAGGCCTCTCATCTCCAACGTGGTAACTGCGCTCACTTTCCTTTCTTCCCAAACCTACACGCCACAGATCCAGCCTGCTTAGAACACTTCAGAAAACATATAGTGATTTTATTATTTATATTTGAGCAATTCCTTCACAGAACAAGCTGTTATCTTATTCAATGTATCATTCTTAGATAACAGGCATGTATGTCAAATTCATCGGAATAAGCTTCATTCATTTATATTTTGATTGGTTTGTTAAGTGTAAACAAGCTTTACCCTTTTTTTTTTTTATTTAGTTTTGCTGATACCGAAGATTTCTTGCTTTTTCTGTGCGCATGTGTCATATATGCGAGAATATGTGTTCTGGGCATTTATTTTCATGAAGTTGCAATATTTTAGTTTGGTTATGACTTATTAGCTTTTTTTTTAATAAAATTTTATGATATGAAGCTGTTATTTTTAAGATGGATGACAAGAATTGATAAAGTTTGGTTGCAGTAAGGACTTATTGTCTGAATTCTTTTTTTTTTTTTAGGAAAACGTTTATAACATCCACGGTAGTTATTATAAAAAAAAAAAAAAAAACTTGACGAAAATTCTATTCTACAATCACTTTAAAAGAAAGCTAAGCTACTTCAAACAGTGACATAGTGTCTCGAGTTGGAAAAAATATTATATATGGATGATCTGTATGTGTGGATTGGGTGTGCTAAGGGTGTACTTGAGTGGCATTCAATTAAGGGTGTGTTTGAGATAGCTTATCTGCTCTGACGCTGAACGAAAATATACTTTGGTGCGTTTGATTTATGTAATTTGGTTGCATTTATTTAAACGCACTAGCATACTTCTTTTTCGAGTGATCCTCCTTCAGTTCGATGTGTCGGCTTTTTTCTTCTTTTGCTTTCCTTCATCCTCCGGTACCTCAGTTGAGAGATTGCTGGTGTTTTCTTCCTTTGCTTTCCTTTCCTTTATCTTCAAGCACCTTCTATTTTTTAATTTGAAAGGCTTTTTTCTGTGATTTGTTGTCTCTGTCTAAGTGGTTTTGTTCTTTGTAGTTTATAGTTTGTGCAGATACCCAAATGCTTTTGATTCGTTTTTCGGTGAAGTTGTTTGGAGAAATAGCTATATTGGAAGAAAGACATTTGTTTATTATGTGATGGCTTTCATTTTTTCACAGACGTTCTTTGGATAAAAAAAATTTTACGGCTTTGTTCTATGTGGTTTTGTTGTCTCTATGTAGTTGGGGTTGCTCTTTCTGGTTTGCTCTGTCTCGATTGCGTTGCTCTTGGTGGTTTGCTTTCTATCTCGGTTAGGTTGATCTCTGTCTTGGTAGGGTTTCTTTGTATATGCTCATTAAATTTCAGTGAATACATATTTGAAATGTTGTTTGATGAATGTGAGTAACTTAATTTATGTGTTTAATGAATCTATTTTGGTGGGGTTGCTCTTTGTGGTTTGCAATCACTGTCTATACTCAACGAATTTTGGGATTGCTCTTTGTGGTTTGTGGTTCGTTAGAAGGTGTTCGGTATGAACTTACGTGCAAATTTTTTGGATGAATGGAGAAGCCTTTGTTTTTCATATGAAATTGTTTGATTAATTTTTTGCTTGTTATGAAAGGGCAAGACGTGTTGCTTATGATTGAGTACTTGGACTTATCTCTGAATTGCTAAGTACTCGTCGATCTTTTTGATGTTGTCAGCCTAGCAAATAGTTCCTGAGCTTAGATAAATGTGTGTAATCATAAATAGGCTTGAGCTTTGGTAAATACTCCCTTAGATTTTGAGAAGTTTATTGTCGCTTCATGACTTTGATTAGTTTTAGTAAGTTCATATCAATCTTTGTGAAATTATTCTGTGTATTCACGTTCATCAAGATGAGCCCATGTAAATTTGGGAAATTTGGATGAATACATTGATTAAATTATTTGATTTCTTTCTCATTTTCATGAGTTTCCAAGTGGGATCTATGTGGTGAATTAAAGTGTAAATTAAAACAACATCATTCATGAAGCATATGCTAAAGTTGTTGTTTTTAATATATTTCACTTTTGTAACGGGCGGATGGTAAAAAGATCACACATGATAGTTGCATGTTCAAATTTGCTACGTGAACACATAAATACAACTTACCAAAGCCACCCCCGCTTTGATTTAATATGAATAAATTAAATGATTTTTTAGTACAAGACTAATCATTATAAAAGCTATACCAGCCTCAAACATTCTTAAATACAACCAAATTCACACAAACATTCTTCATATGTAATAAACGCTCCTCACACTGAGAAGAAACTCTTAATTGAATTTTTTTAAATCTATTTTAAAAAAGTATTAGATATGGCTCATATACCATAAAGGGACAGATGCTGGAGCGGAGCGGAAGATTCTGTCCACATCAGGAGAATTTTTTTATGTGGGTTGGGGGTGTGGTACAAGGGTAATTTGATAATTACTTATTGTACCCAAGGTTTCCTTTATTGTTCTTTCTAGGGTTATAATAGGTTTGTATATAACCTTAGATTTTATCCCAAAATTCTGTAATCTCTTTTCTGAATATTGAAAGGAATTCGCCACTCTGCTCCCGAGGACGTAGGCATCTTTGTCGAACCTCGTTAAATCTCTTTGTGTTCTTCTGGATTTGAGTTGATTCATGTTTTTCTTTGCCCTAATTTCTTAACAAGTGATGTCAGAGCTTGGTTCAAGGGTAGGAAGAAGATTCGGCGGCTGAGGAAGAGCATGGTGCGGGATTCGCGAATCTCGGCAACTCGCGACGCTATTCGCGGCAGCGTGAGGAGTTTTTTTTTTGGTGACAAGCTCCAGATCGGGGGCTTTGAATTTCGTGCATTGCTTCTTCCAGGAAGGTGAGATTTTTTGGAACTTCTTCCGCGATTGGTTCCGCACATAGTTTCAGACTGTTGGTGTTCGAAGGAGGAGGCACTGGGCAGAAGAGGCTCGGTTCGCGGGAAAAGTTGGCGTAATCAGGAGGCTCGGTTCGCGCTTTGTAGGCTGCTGGGCGGACAAATCAGGAAAGATTGGAAGAATATTCCTTTGGGATATCTCCTGGAGAAGAATTTTTTTTTTTCCTTTGCTGAAATTATTTCCTTTGCAGGAGGCTGAGAGGAAATATAAGGAATCTTTATTTCTTTTGTTGGAGGCGGAGAGAAAATAGAATGAATATTTCAGGCAGAGAGGAAATTATTTGCTTTGCTGGAAGAATTGGAAGAAAGGAATCTGAGGAATATTCACGCGAAGGAAAATTTCAAGTATTCCGAAGATAAGTTTCAGTATATTTTGGAAATATTCAAAGGATATTTTGGAAATATTCTGAGCAAGGATTTTTTTCAAAATTTAAGAGAGGAATTTGCTGAAGTTTTTGTTGTAGGAGTTATTTTTAAATGACATTTTCTTGTAGAAAATTCGAGGTGGTGAAGTTCGATGGACCTGGTAACTTCAGATTGTGACAAACAAGAGTGAAAAATCTGTTGGCTCAACAGAGAACTTGAAAGCTTTGCGGGCAACAAAACCAAATGCCATGAAGGATGAAGATTGGGAATAATTGCAACAATGAGCGGCAGCAACTATACACCTATGCAAGTCAGATGAGGTTATGTATCACGTGATGAATCTGAAATCTCTAGGGGAGATATGGAAGAAATTGGAAACTCGATTTATGGCTAAATCTCTGACGAATAAATTGTATATAAAGCAAAATTTGTATGGGTTGAAGATGCAAGAAGGTTATGATCTGGCGCAGTATGTTAATGACTTCAATCTAATAATCACAGACCTGTCACGGCTTAATGTGAATATTGAGGATGAAGATCGAGCGATGATTTTGTTGTGTTCATTGTCTTCTTCCTATGAACACCTGATGACTACTCCCTGATGACTACTCTTTACTCTTACATATGAGAAAGAAACTATCAAGTTGATGAAATTACTGCAGTATTGTTGGTTCATAACCAGCGGAAGCAGAATGCAGTGGAAAACTCTTATGACGAAAGTTTATATGTTAAGGGTAAGCATGATCGTGGAAGGAAGAAAGAGAATGGGGGTAATAGAAGGCGAAATTCCAGATTCAAGTCGAAAGGCAAAAAAACAATTCATTAATACAATTGCAAGGAGTCATGTCATATGAAGAGAGATTGTCCAAAGTTGAAGAAGCAGACTGGAGAGAAAAGTGATGCATCATCGAAGTCTGTAAATGTGGTGCAGCATAAATTGCAGTGATGGTGATATGCTTTCAGTTTCATCAACTCAGTTCATGGATGCATGCATTATTGATTAAGGATGCTCTTATCACATAACACATAACATGGAGTGATTTACTTCATACATGTCAACTAATTTTGGCTCAGCTTATCTAGGTGATGATAAATACTGCAATATTATTGGTATTGGAGAAGTCAGAATTAAGATGTATGATGACACAGTTAGAACATTATGTGATGTCAGACATATTCCAGATTTGAAGAAAAAATTGATTTCCTTAGGCACTCTATACAGAAATGGTTTTATTCCTAAGACAGATGAGGATAAGGAAACCATCAAAATTGTTAAGGGTGCACTGACAGTGATGAAAGGAAAGTTAACTGTAGAGAATATCTACAAACTGTTGGGGAGTACAGTTGCAGGTGGAGTTCTTATGTGGAGTTAGATGATGATAGTACAAAGCTATGACATATGCGTCTGGGTCATCTCAGTGAACGTGGGATGGCGGAATTGCATAGAAGAAATATGTTTCATGGTGTTAAAAGCTGCAAGCTTGATATTTGTAAGTTCTGTATTCTTGAAAAACAGACTAGAGTCAGTTTTATGACGGGAAAACATAAAACTGAAGGGATTATTGATTATGTGCATTCTGATGAGGCCCTACTCTACTAGGGAATCGTCATTGGGAGGATCTCAGTATTTTGTTATCTTTATTGATGATTTCTCTAGGAAAGTTTGGGTGTATTTTTTGAAGCAGAAATTTGAAGTCTTCTCTAAATTCTAGCAGTGAAAAGCTGAGGTGGAAACCAAACTGCAGAAAGATTAAGTATTTGAGATCCGATAATGACACAAAGTACACAGATTTGTAGTTTCAGAAGTTCTGTGAGAAACACAGGATTCAGAGGCATTTTTTTAGTGCGCAAGGCACCACAATAGAATAGTGTGGCAGAAAGGACGAACATGTCCTTAACTGAAAGGGAAAGATGGTTGAGATTGAATGCAGGGCTTCCTAAGTGTTTTTGGACAGAGGCTGTAAATATGACATGTTATCTCATTAATAGATCACATCGGGCATCGTTGGGTGGCAAGGTCGCATAAGAGGTATGGACATGTAATCCAATTAATTTTGATCATTTACGGATTTTTGGTTGTCTTGCTTATGTGCATGTAACTGGAGATAAAAGATCAAAATTTGATGCAAAATCTAAGAAGTTCATCTTTTTGGGCTACAAGAAAGGTGTGAAAGGATACAAGTTTTGGGATCTGATTTCAAAGAAGATGGTGATCAGCAGAGATGCAGTTTTTGATGAACAATCCATATTACAGCAGAGTCAAGACAAGGTGTAAGGGAACAGTTCCAGTTCAGATGCAGTGCATATGGATTTTGAACAGTATCCATAAACAACTGAGAGAGTTGAAGGTTCAAATCTAACACCTGGTGATTCCATTCCAGATGATCTGCAGAATTATAATTTAGCCGGAGACAGACAGAGACACACCAATATAAGACTTCCTAGCGGATTGGGTTAAGAAGTTTTGGTCTCTTGTGCATTTCTCATCAGCAACGATGATCCAACCACTTTTTAAGGGGCTATCACTAGCCAAGAGAAAGAGAAATGGATGGGTGCAATGGCTGAGGAGATGGAGTCTTTGCAGAAAAATCGCACATGGGAGCTAGTTCAGCTTCATGAGGGAAAGAAGACTATTGGTTGCAAGTGGGTTTACAAAAGGAAACCAACAGTATCAAAAAAAAGGGAAAAGTTCAAGGCTCGACTGGTAGCAAAGGGATTTTCACAGCAGAAGGGGATAGATTATGATGAAACATTTTCTTCTGTGGTCAAACATACTTCAATCAGTGCAGTGCTTGCATTAGTAGCTATTTGAGATTTGCATTTAGAGCAAATGGATGTTAAAACAACTTTCTTGCATGGTGATCTGGAGGAGCAGATTTACATGGAGCAGCTAGAAGGGTTCACTCAACCTGGACAAGAGCATCTGGTTTGCAGGTTAAGGAAATCATTGTATGGGTTGAAACAGTCTCCAAGACAATGGTACAAGAGGTTTGACTCCTACATGATTTAAATCAATTACAAAAGATGTGAATATGATTGTTGTGTTTATGTGAAGAGTTTTGATGATCGTTCTATTATTTTTCTATTACTGTATATTACTGTATCTGTATGTTGATGATATACTGATTGCTGCAAAGAATATGAATGATATCCGTGGTTTGAAAGCTTTATTGAGCAAAAAAATTGAAATGAAAGACTTGGGTCCTACGAAGAAGATTCTTGGAATGGAGATTCATCCAAACAGAGACTCAAGACGATTATGTTTACCTCAACGAGGCTATGTTCAGAAAGTGTTGGACAAGTTTGAGATGAGCAAAACAAAGCTTGTGAGCATCCCATTGGCAAATCATTTTAAGCTTTCCTCAGAACAGTGTCCTAAGACAGATACAAAAATCAAAGACATGACAAATGTTCCATATGCTAATGCAGTTGGCTGCTTGATGTATGTAATGATATGTACTCGTCCTGATTTGGCTCATGCTATTAGTCAAGTTTGCAAATACATGTGTAAACCTGGAAGGCAACATTGGGAAGCAGTCAAGTAGATTTTCAGGTATCTGAAGCGTACTGCAGGACATGGAATTATTTTTGGCAGTCAGCAGGATGATCCTTCAGATGTTTGGCAGTCAGCAGGATGATCCTTCAGTTGTGGGGTACGTTGATTCTGAATATGTTGGTGATTTGGATGGCAGAAAGTCTACAACTTGGTATGTGTTTACTCTTGGTGGGGGGCCTATATGTTGGAAATCTGGAAATCAACAATTCAGTCTATAATTCAGTCTATTGTGGAATTATCTACAACTGAAATTGAGTACATGTTAGTAGCTGAATCTGCAAAAGAGGTATTATGGCTTGTTTGGCTAGTAAAGGAACTGGGCGTTGAGCAATGTGGAGTTTAGTTGCATTATGACAGTCATAGTGTTATTTAACTGGCTAAGAACCAGGTGTACCATGCGAGAACCAAGCACAATGATGTCAGGTATCACAAGATCAGAGAATTGATTGTTTCTGGTGAGATACTGTTGCAAAAGGTTCATACTGATGAAAATGCAACTGATATGTTGACCAAACTAGTTACTATCAACAAGTTCTTGCATTGCTTGGACTTGTTGAATGTTTGCAGTTGCTAGAGATGCATGGTGGCCCAACCCACTTCTGGTATGTAAGAAACTCCATAATGTATTTCTCCTAAGGGAATGAATATTCACCAAGGTGGAGATTTGTTAGATATGACTCATATACTATAAAGAGACAGATGCTGGAGCGGAGCAGAACGGAAGATTCTGTCCAAATCAGGGGAGTTTTCTTATGTGGGTTGGGGGTGTGGCACAGGGGTAATTTGGTAATTACATATTGTACCCAAGGTTTCTTTTCCTGATCTTTCTAGGTTTATAAATAGACTTGTATGTAACCCGGTTTTATCCCAAGATTTTGTAATATCTTTTCTGAATATTGAAAGGAATTCACCTTTGTGCTCCCGATGACGTAAGCATATTTGTCAAACCTCGTTAAATCTCTTTGTGTTCTTCTGGATTTGAGTCGATTCTTGTTTTTTTTTTCGCCCTAATTTCTCAACAAAAAGGTTACTTCATCTAACATTGTTTTTTCTTTAATTTAAGAAATAGTGATTTCTCCGTGTTTTTGAGTTTTTAATCTTTTGTGGAAAAATAAAAAAAGCTTAAAAAAACAAATCATCATGTAGTTCCTACTTATTGCATTGTCTACTTAAATAAAATAAAAACAAAATTTGAAGTAATGTTTTCCTAATATTGAAAAAATCACACTTCTTTTAAATTTAAAATTGGAACATGTATACCAAAAAAAGCTTTTTTGGGTTAAAGCACACATCTAGAATGTTTCATTGGTTTGATAAGCCCATCAACTTTGATGAGACAATCCCCACTGCAATGATTGGCTAAGGTGGCTCATTTATGTTACTCGTCAATATTTCATCTGTCTCGTACTAATTGTCGAAATACCTGTCGGACATCACCAATGGACTGGCCTAACAGGCTAATCAATTGGACTCATCCACGAAGCTCGCATCTCCGATGATCCTCAGAATATGCATATTGAAAAAGTCAAGACTAACATCACATATTGATATATGTCATATCCTCATTTAAGAACAACCAAATATCCACGTTGCAATCTTTGCATAGACGACTCATATTTTAATATTTTCCTCGAACATGTATAAATAGAGGGAGAGATCTGAGTGGTTGATGCATCAATCGATTAATTCTATTTCTCTCTCTCTCTTTCTTCTAGGCCTTTTTTTGAGGGATCTCACACTACAAATTTTTTAATATATTTGACTTTCTCTCTCATTCTTTCTCTCTTGTTAGATCAAAACTCGAGATTATATCCATTCTCTTCTTTCACCTTTGTTATACATATTTCTCCCATATTGTATTAACTCACGAAACAACACAACATCCTAAAATGACTACATAACATTTTATATTTATTTAAAAGAAAAGAATGTCTATAATCTTTACAATCTAATATATCAAAATAAGGACCACCATTTTCTTATAAAATTTATATATTCCTTCATTAAAAGGGGACAGGTTACAAAATAGAACAAAAGGCCTATTTTTATATATTCATATAAAAAATTCTTATAATTTATTTTTAGTATTCATGATTTTTATTTAATGCAAATTCTTCATTATTTTTTGAAAAATAATATAAATATATATTTTTTAACTTGGGTCAACTTTCCTATGTTTCCAACGTGCAACTATTAATTAGGGCATGGCTTTTTTTATCTCATGTCAGCGCCAAATCGTCGAACACCTAGCGGTCCTTTCGGTTATATGCAAAAACAATGCCTTCCCACCTCTCCGCCGCCGTTTTCCGCGCTATATCCTCTCCCTTTCTCCACCCTAAAAACGATCCCTCTCATTTTCTTCACAGATCCGTGCGCAGAGCGGCCGATGCTGGTTTCCGACGCATCGCCCTGCCTACTTCCCCAATAACCTTCGCCATGTATAGGCGTAGAGCTGAACGTAACGGCGCAGTGCGATCAACGGGAGGAAGCTGGTCGGCCGGGATCTGTTCTAGTGGCTCGAGCTTCGAGGCGGGCGAGGGAAAATGGGCGGATGGAGGAGTAACGGAGGATGGAAGGAGGGGAGGAAGAGGACAGGAGATGGATTCTCGTCTTCATCATCGGTGCGGGACCAATGAAGTGGGTGAGGATATGGATGGGGGATATAATCAGCTGTTGCAGCAGGAACAAAGAATTTCTTATTCGAGGTTACTTACGCTGCCAACGGTGCTTACGCTTGGGAGGGTTGCAGCCGTCCCTCTTCTCGTGACCAGTAGGTTTACTTGGATTTGTTTGTGAATTCTTTTTAGCAGCTTCGGATTTTGAATGCTTGATGTTTATTAGTTTTTTGATTCGGACTGAAATTGTTTGGAGGTAAGTGATATTCTTTAGGTGCACTTTTTTATGGTTTTATGTTCGTTAGAAACACATTTGTGAAGCAGCTTGTTATTGTCTGATAGCAATTTGGCTTTTTTTTTGTGCAAAATAATGCAACAATAACTCATAATTTCCTAGGGAAGCCTTAACATCTCTTTTATCTACACTACGTAGGTTCTCACGTAATCACGTTCAGGGGTTATCTTACCAAAATTTAGAGTGTCTGGATTTAGGTTCATTTCATTTTCCTTAAATGACGCTTGAGTGTTGGAAACTTGTGCAGCAATTGGAATCTTTTTGTAGTGGAGAAGAAGGTATCATGAATTGATTGAGGAGTGTGTGAAAAGGAAAGAGGAGGTTGGGTATGGAAAGGAAAGTTGAAGAGTTTAGTAAGCAAAGAAATTCCCTTTATTCTTAAAAATGGGACCAAAATACTCTTCCTCCACTCCTTTGGCATCTTTTCAGTTTTTAAAATAATATTAAAGAGTTTAATAAACCAAGAAAGCCCCAAATCTCCTAAATATTTTCACACTTCAATTGTTCACACTTCAATTGAGATACAGGCATTCCACCCTTTGTTTTCTTTAAAGAATCAACTTCATTTTTACTAATGCAACTGTAAAAATGAAACATTTTATTATTATTAACGATATTAAGGTCACCAAGATCGATCGTATTTTCCAAAATTTCATTAAAAAGTTTATCAGAATAACTCACCCACCTATTTTGAATATATTTTTTTTAAGTAAAGTATTTTTTGATTTTTATCTTTAATAATATATTTTACTTGAGTTAAATATTGACTTTTTTTTCTCTTTGTTTGGCTAGGTTATAAATACATTTTTCATACTTTTTAGTATCTAATATATTATAAAGTTCATTAAAAACAGAAATTTTAGCGTCACAGATTTTTCTCTTAGATTCCTACCAGCCGTTTGATATTTTTTCCAGTTTTCTAAACTTTTATATTTAAATCAATTTTTACAACATAACTTCTTATATTTTATCTTTTCTTGCACATTATTGTTCCACTATTAACTATTTTTATTTATAAAACTTTTTTCTTTTGATTCTCCAAATATAACTTTTGTCACTTGTTTAATAGTGTTTGTTACTTTATCCCACATAGAATTTGCTTCTTCATAAAAATCTCAAATTTTGAAATATTGAAATTTACTCATAAAAATAATTTTATTTGTCTTTTAGGTACCCTCGTCTTATTTTACGATGTTGATTCCTATTATTCTTTATTTTACATCTTCATCTTAAAATCTAGAACTAATAATCAATGTTGAGTACTTAAATCCTCATTTGAAATGACGTTACAATTTTTACATTCTCGACGATCCCTTCTTCTCATAAGAAAATAATCAATTTATGTTTTGTTAGATCCATTCATATAAGTAATAATATATTCATTTATTTTTTTAAATAAAAATTAAAAACAAAATATAATATAGCTCTACTTTCTTCATTAATCACTCCAAAACAGTAGTCACCATGAATATTTTAAAACCTTCTACAACTTCACCGGCATGTCCATTTAAATCTCCTCCAATAAAATTTTTTTCTTCTAGAGCTATCATTTGTATAAAGTCTTCTAAGTTATTCCAGAATTTATCTTTAGAACCTATCTCTAAACTTATTTGAGTAGCATAAACACTTATAATATTAAAAATCATAGTACCAACAATAATCTTAATGACTAGAATTTTATCTCCAACTGTATTAATTTTTACAACATTATCTTTCAAACTCTTATCTATAATTACACTTGCACCATTTCTCGTGCAACTCTTACCTGAATACCAAAGTTTAAGACCTAAGTTATCAATCTTTTTAGCCTTTTCTCTAACTCATTTTGTTTCTTGATTACATAAGATATTTATCTTTCTATGAATCATAATATCAACTTCGAGAGAAAAGCATGAATCATTGGTATGCCTTTTGATAATTTAGCAAAAATAATGTTAGTTTCTTCCTCTAAGAATCTTGAAATATTTGACAACTCTGTCATTAACTCGGTGAACAATTTTCTATCTTTTGAGGCTCTTGCTGTACTTTTTATAGTGCTGCCAACTTTGCTGACATTATTGGCCATCATAGCAATGTAGTCATGAATGCTGCGATCATCATTAGAATTGCTTTGCTTTTTTTTTTAGCCACAACCCACCTTTTGAGGAAGATGGCATATCTCATTTCATCTTTTTGTTTTACTTCATTCTTCTACTTCCACTTCAGGCAACTACATGAGAAGCGATGCATCTCCTCCAGTTTCTCTAAAAGCTTCAATCTTGTCATCATCCAAATTTATTTGTTGGATACCAAGAGGAGTTTAACTATTTTCAGACTTAGACCAATCTCCAGTGGCATGACCTTCACTGCATACCTTCTCCAACTCTATATAATTTGCAATGAGAACATTCAGAAGCGTTGCATCTCTAGGAAAAAGCCTCTGACACATTAAGCATAAATCAGAGAATTTATTTAATTCTCAATTTTTTTAATAAAATACTTTAGTAAAAGTAATACTTGAATATGTGATATGTATTCCTCAGGACCCATTAATATAATCTTTTTTTTATTTTCATTTGAAGACATGTCGGATTTTATCTTGAGTTCTTGAATACGAATTCATAAAGTCCTCTAGTGTCGAATTTGGTTCTTACATTGCTCCCCTGTGACTTCAATTCCAAATTTCTCTTTTAGCTTTTGAGCTACTCCTTGGTAAACGAACTCTTTAAATTCTTGGGCACTTCGCATATTGAAATCAACATATTCTATCATAATTTGTAAAAAACTGGTGACCCACTCTGCCTTTAAGTTCCACATGATTGTTTTTTTTCTTATTCTTCGAAACAGCTGGAGTGGTTGATTGTTGTGTATCCATAATTTGTGTCAATAATAAACTACGCACAATAAATACATAACTTAAGAAAAGATAGTTACTGACAAAGAAAACATATAACGAATAAAAAAGAACAAATCTATTCATAAAAATAAATTATTTTTTGAAATTTAAAACGTTCAAAGTCCAAAAGTGACACTATTATAATTTAAAAAACAAAAGTAAATAACATTTCAACTAATAGCCAATAATATTTATGCGATTCCACATGGCAGCAAGTATCTAATCTTTTTTTTTAGTCACTCTTGCGAGTCATCTAAAATGTGGTCATATCATCTTCTAACACAACCTCGTCTGACCCATTCATCTTATGAGATAATAAAATTATCTCCACCTTCAGTGAGTATCCAATTATGTAATATGCAACAAACAACTACAATGTCAACTTCGCATTCTAATGGAAAATACGGCTCGCTCTTGAAAATTATAAATCAATTCTTCAACGAACCAAAAGACTGCTTCACAGTTGTTTGTAGAGATGAGCGTCGAAGATTAAATAACTCCTTATAATTTGTTGGTGTAATGTCACTAAACTCATTTAAGTTATATATTGTTGCACGATATGGAGAGATAAAACTTTTTTGGGTTGAGTAACTACCATCACTTAAGTTGTATTTTCCTGCAATAATTAATAATTTATATTAATTAAAAAAATTAATTATTTATGATATTTAACATGAACTTTATTTATATACCCTTTGGAACACGTAAACCATCAAGTCATTCTAATGCATTCTTAAAGATGATTGCATCATGGGTTGAACCTTTTCAACCTGCTTAAACATGCAAACCTTTAGTCAAAGTACAGTGCTGCTAGGACAATTTTGACGTGCATATGGTTTTCTGCCTTTGAAGACAGATTCATATTTCTTCAGTATTTTCGTCTTAATGTGTGTACCGTCTATGGCGCCAACACAATCCTGTTCATGTAATTATTTAAAAAAAATGGTATAAAAAAATGTAACATAAAGTGTTATTTGTGAATGTACCTTAAAAAGGGCATAAATCTAAAGTTGTATCTCTCCAATGACATATAATAGATTGTTGAAGTACCTACTAATAGTTTCTCTTGATCTTTGAAAGCTGAATTGTATGACTCGATTACGCACATTGTGACCAAGCGTATGTAGAAACATAGTAACATGTTCTTCCATGCACATATAACTTATATCGACAAACATTTTTTTTATTCGCAGTAAGTTGCACAACTTGAAAAAAATTTCTTTTCTCATTTGCACCATGTTTACACAATCAAAATCAGAATCAAGATATAAAGTAGAGAGATATATTTAACGTTGGATATCTCGTTCAAGATTATAATTCCTTCTTTAACTTTTCGTCTTATCTAATAATAAACATATACTACTCACTGCCATAGTGACAACTGCATGAATAATTGAATTATATTGTTTTTCTTAGTTCGACAAGTTATCAAAATTGGGCAACTCTTCTTCATTGTCTTTTACTTGTTCATCCAGTCCTGCATTTATTTCACTTTACACCTATTTTACATGAAACCAAACAGTCCTCTAGTTTCTTTTCTTTTTTCTTGTATAAATACTTGTAAAAATGACTTGTTAGAATACTTGTAAGCCATTTTTTATCATGAGTTATATATAAAAGTTCTTGGTTGGTCATATCGTGCAATCTATTCCCTCTTTTTTTATATATATACCTAAGCAGAGTGATAATTGTGGCGAGGAGAGTTTGTTTAGTTGTAATGAATGTCGATTGGATAATTAATGAAATGAACCGACTTTGGAACCAAGTTGGCTGGCGAGGTTAAAAGGCCAATTAATTGAAGAATATTATTTCGAAAAGATGAATGTGACTGTAGAGAGTTTATGATTCATTTGATATGCTATCTTTCTGGCCAAGTTTTACACCTTTCATATCTTGGTGACTCAGTTAAGTAGTCTCCTTGGACAAGCCGCAATTTATGCCAGATATATTAAGCGGATCTTGTCGCAGTTTTTGCAGTGGTAACGGTTTAGACTTGCTACTAGGGTGATTCATACGCTGCTACCGTGTATCTTGTCGCAAGTGAGTCGGGAATGACCAACAGATCTTGGCCTGCATTCCAAGATAAGGGACATGATAATTTTATGCCATCGTGTTGTTGAGGGTCGGATAGTTGCCCAATCGGACGTCAAACATCGTTGTCAGACAAATCTAGTTGCTCGGGTGAAAATACCATTGGCGGTTTGATTCATGTTCCATGCATGTTGGTTGGGCCTGATGACCCTTTGCATGAACTTTGACCTAGTTCCCCAAGCACTGGTTTAGTCAGATTCAATTGTTTCCTGCATGAACCATAGCTTGGTTTCCCGAGTGTTTTTCGGGCCTGATGTCGCACATTGTTAAAAAAAAAAACTCGTATGTTATTGCGCAAAATTAATGAGTAAAAATAAGAGAAACTGGGAATTTAATATTCATTTATTGGTACAATTACACAAGTTATGTATAAAAGATCTTTAAATCATCTTCGGTCTACGTGCGAGGCACCTCCTTCCTCATATTTGTTTTTAGCTTGTAGGCTTCGTGAGCGACTCAACTGGTAATACTAAATGGTCTGGTCCACTTTTAATCGAGCTTTCCTATCACTTGCCCCCGCAAGCCGTTGGATCGGCTTTCTATAACGTGATGTGGTCTCCAACAGCGTATGCCTTTTTCCTGACATGCTTGATATAATACTGAGCAATTTTTTTTTTTACTTCTTCATACATGAGGGCTGAGTCGGCTTGTTTTTCTTCCATTAGTTTGAGCATTTAATCCTTATGTAAGAGCCACATGAGCGACCGTTGGTTTAAATCCCGAACCTCTAATATTTTCTTCTGGAAACAAGTGGCGAAGGTGCACAATGTTTCATACCGTCTCTAGCGTGCATGATAGCCTTTGAGCACTTCAGGGGTTTCTGAGCACTTACATACCGTGCAACAAACATTTGCTTGAAATCTGTGAATGACATGATTACTTCTACTGATAATCCGTTGAATCACCTGAGAGCGGAGTCTTTCAGTGTGGTGAAGAAGAGTCGACATTTCAATGGGTCATTGATCTCGAGAAGACACAATCAACTCGAAGGAAGCAATGTCATTGGTTGGGTCCGTCTGCCCCTTATAAGATTCAAATGTCATAATCTTGAATTGTTCTGGTGGCTCGACATCTGAAATTTGCCGTGAGCACATTCTCTAGCTGGCACATCAAGTCGGTAAGCTCGACATGATGCTTACGATCGGTGCCGATCCAACGTTGTTGAAATACTAGATTTCGTTATCCCTTTGCAAGCTTGGGGGGCGGGGGCTTTGCAAGCTTGGGGGCTCTTTTTTTATTAAATGCTTTAATTTCCTGTCAGGGCTGCTGATCCTGCTCCCAATTAAACTTACTTCATCATTTCTAACATTTGATCATTCAGGTCTTGAATTTGCTAGATCATAAAGTCTCTGATGCACTTCTTGTTGTCATCTTCCTGTTGTGAAGCATTTTTCTTGCATTACTCCTATTCTTGTTGGTGGTATGATCCACACTCATTGCACCATTCAAGATGTTGAATTTGAAATTATCTGTGAATCACACCCAAAGAATAAAGCATGAATGAGGGGTGAGAGAGAGAGAGAAACAATAATGACTAGTATTCGAGAGTGTTGATTTTTCATAAAATACTGCCTTATTTATAGAGAAGATATTACACTAGTGATATTATATTCTTATCTCCGTTTGTAATGGATTTGTACAAGAGTATTCCTAATATTTTTCAAGCATAGGATCATAGCCCGACTGCCTTCTTGCTCGGTCGACTCAAATTGACTGAGCTTGGTCGGTAGAGTTCAATCAGCTGCTCCAACCTGGTTGATCATATCCGATCCTTAGTGAGGAGTCTTCGGGTTTTCGCTGGATGGTCAAAGATATTTCGTAGAACCGATTCTTCTATCGAGTTAGCTCCACAGCGAGATAGACTATTATGTTGAGTGGTTTTTTTGCAATAGATGACTTTGATGTTCTTTTGTTTTGCTTGTTGACGGATTGTTTACACTTGGATCACCCGGTTGTCTTCTTGTCCATCTTGTGACTCAAACGGTTTTCGCTTAGTTGGTTTGCTCATTCGTTTGGGTGTGCCTCACAATGTCCTGGCAGTAGACCTGCCTCAATCGTACTCTTCTCTTATTGACCATTAAATTTCTTTAAGATTTCTTTAAGATCAGCTTAAAAACTTTTTTGATGTACAAATATAATCAAATATCTACAATTTTGACTCAACGTTCTTTTAGCAATTAAAACTGCACAGAAGAAAGCCAATTTGCACTGTATAAATGTAGATTCTTTTGTGTTGACCAATTTACATGCAGTCATATGTGGATTGCAGTATGTTTATGGGTATCATTTTTCATAAAACTTCAAGTTTTTTCAGGCGGTTACTCGTCACTTGAGTATAGGAGCCCAGAATTTACCCATTTGATTAATTTTGCATTCTAACCAGAGTTAACCAACCAAATTTATTTGCTTGGTTGTGTTTAGATCAATTTCATGTTTCTTTTAATATTTTATACCTCCGATTATAATTACATCAAAAATTTTTTATGTAACTAGTGAATGAAGCATCATACAAGAACTTTAAAATGTGTGCTGTTTAATTTCACAAGAAAATTCCTTACCAAAGTAATAACGCCCGCTAACTTCTGTAAATATTAGTTCTTAACCACCCTTTTAACTTTATTCTTTTGTGATTATCAACGTTTGATCATTTCTTACAATAAATTTTTATTTTATTATACGAGTTTTGGGAAGTGCTTTAAGTTGAATGGACCTGGCCATTGTTCGGTGTAGTTTGACATGTATGCTTCTGTCTGGTGTCAAGCCCTAAGAGAAGGTCTAGAGTTGCTTTCTTAAAAAAGTCATATTTTACTAGATGTCTGTTTCCCATAAATACATATTGATTTTAAATTTTCTATCATATCAATTGATTGATTTGATTGTACATTATAACTATTTGAAATCTATAATTTATCCATTTTGGTCGCTCTATAAACTCATACCAGTATCGTAATAGCCATTCACCGAACCACAACTTCTACAGCATTTTAAACAGCAGTTTTAATATGATTTTTACCAAAATCCATTTGCTTTTCTTGTTTAATACACGAATCCCCAAAATATTTTTGTTGTACTAGGCAATATCTTTATCTTAAGTGAGTTTCACTATAAGTTTATTTTCTGTTTTTACACCATATAAAGTGTATTCTTATGCCTTGACATGAAGACTACTACTATCGGTTAGTTTCTTGAAGATATATTACTAGCTAAGCAATTTTTTTTTTTTAATCATAGCCTTGAGTTGCTTTTCTGCTTCATCAGTCTAAGAGCATTTTATTTTTCGTGATTCCTTTGAATTGGCTTTCTATGCTTTATTAGAATATGTGGTGTGGCCTGGGGTTGACTCACTAGAAGGGGGCTAATTATAATTTGATATTCTTCCCAAGTGGGCAAGGGAGACTGCCTGAGTGTTGGTGGAGTTGGTGGGCAAGTGTATGTAAAGATTATGAGCACAATTAAGGTTGGCCAACACTAGATATGATCTACAATGTAGAAAATCCTAATTCTGAGTTTATTAGTTTTTTTGCTTTAAGCTCTAATAATTGCTCTCATTATTTCTCCGTTGGATTCATGTGCTACATCTATAAATGTTATTTCTTAGCTTAAATTGGGTGGTTAGTTTATTAAAAATTGATTTAGAAAAACAGGGCTGGCCTTTAAAAAGACGCAAAAAGGTTGGGCTTTAGTTCTAGGGTAAGAAACATCTTTTTAATTGAATTTTGAAGATTAATAGGGTGCCAAATGATTGGAGAAGTAGTGTTTTGGTTCCACTGTTTCAAAAGAAGTTCAAAATTAGTCTAAGTGCTAAAGAAATTAAATTCATGAGTTATATAATGAAGCTATGAAAGCAAGAAATGTAACATATTCTAAAAAAAATTACATTAATTTAGGAGTACCAAATTGGGCTCAGGCTAGGACTATTTATTGTGAAAGTGCTTTTTATGACAAGACAATTAATAGGAAGTATTGAGAAAATAAATTGTCTTCATGTGATTTTTATTAATCTTGAGAAGGTGTGTGACCAAGTACCATGAGAAATGATTAATGATTTGTAAGGTAAAAATGTGTGTTTCATAGACTTATTGATGTTGCTAAAGATATATATTATGTAGCATTGTTTAGTATTTGAACTTGTTGTGCAGTGCTCATAGGTTTCTGGTAATTTTTTTAGCAAGGATCAAATTTAAGTTCATATCTTATAATATTGGTTTTAAAGTGCTATAGAAGATATTCAATGTTAGGTGACTTGGTGAATAATTTTTTGCAATTAATATTGTTATAATTGGTGAGAAACTACTGGAATATGAATGAATATAGTGGAGAGATTATTTAGAAAATAGAGACTCTATAATTAATAGAATAAAATCTAAAGTATATATGCATATAATTTTTGTGGGTATGATCTTAACAATATCATTTGATATTTTTAGAAGATAAAGTTATGCATATGTATGATATATTTAAGTAAATTGGATCTATTGTATTGAAAAATGAAGATATATTTAAGTATCTAGAGTGACTATATGTTAAATATCTTGGATCTATTGTATTGTAAAATGAAGATATAGCTTATGGATTTAAGATTTAATGATTAAGACGAAGAAGTGCCTTTTTAGGTGTGTGATTAGAGATATTATGGAGGCTTCAAGGTAAATTTAATAAGATTGCAAGGAGGCTAGTGATATTATATAAATCCGAATATTGGGTCGTAAAAGATTCATTAATAGTTAATTTGAGCTTGATAGAAATGAGATTGTTAAGATGGATGCATGATAAAATCAAGAAGGATAAATTGAGAAAGGATAAATTAAGGAATGACTATAGGGAGAAAATGTTGGATTGACATCTATTAAGGATGGGGTGGTTGAAAATAAATTTTTTGCTGATTTGGACTTATACAATAATGGGTAATTAATGTACCTGTCACAAGTGTTGATGAGTGTCATAGCATAGTAAGAAACATGGGTAGATGTAATATTACAATGATAAAAGTTGCCAAAAATGGTTTGCGAATATTAGTTTTGACAACTTAGAAAATACTCTTCAAAAATGTAAGAAAAATGAAGGTTCATAATGCCAAACCCAAATAGTTGGGATAATGCCAATGATGGTGATAAAAGGAAAATATAAACTGAACTTTTTAGATGAGAAAGTAAGGTAGAATTGTTTAAATTTCTTGGTCATTGTAATTGCTGCAGAAGAAGGTGGATAAACATCTTTTATGTGGGCTGTTATTGTCGCAAAATTATGGGCGTGTCAAAGGGCTTCCTCCCAGTCTTTATATGCTGTGTTTCATGGTTAATCACTTTTCTATTCTTATGTATATTTAGAAGTTCTATATTTTTCACTCTATTTTTTATGTTTATTAAGAGCACTTTATATAGTGAAATTTATATTATTTATTTTCCAGTTAATATGTAAGTTGATTGAAACACGACAAGCATTATAAGAGAGGAACTGAATTTAATCACCTAAACAGTGCCTTGAACAAGTGAAGTAGAAGACTAGAAAAAAGTTCCAAACTATTGTGACACATTTTAAATTTTTTGAGACAAGACAACCTTCTATTATGAAAAATGACAGAACTTTGCAAGCCAACAACATAAGCACGTAGCCACTTTAGTTCTGTTAAAAATAGTTTATATAAATTTTGCGCTCTAAGCATACTAGTAGTTCATACTTGAGAAAAGTAACATGAAGCATTGTGTTACATCATCTTTTCTTTGTGATATTAACATTATAAATGTTGCAATCTTATAAACATGAAATAAATATAATGTTCACCTTCATAATGTCATGCACATACAGACTTTTATTACAGTGATTTTGGAGGACTTTTATCAACATCATTAGTCTCAGGTTGAATTCATGAATACTTTCGCACTTAACTTTGATCCTCCTCTTTCTTCCCTTTTTCTTCCTATTTCTTTCGCATTCTATCAACTTATTTTCTTGGTGTTTGTCCTTCTTCAATTGTTTATGCACAAGTCACCTAACTCTATTTTTTCACCGGCTTATCTTATATTGAAGTTATTTATGATAACTTTCTAATTTATTTTCCTCATTGACCTTTCGAAATTTGATTACATTATGCTCCTCCCAACTAGATGCATTCATGATCTATTTGTTTTCCAAAGCTCGAATTCAACTAGAATAATTGGTCTAATAGCATAGCTATAAAATTTGTGGATCTTTATGTTATTATGTTTTGCTTTTTATTCCTATTGACCAAACTTACTTTGAAGTTTTGACCTCATTTGTAGCCTCATTTTTCATTTGGTACAATCAAGATGTTTGAACTTATTACACTTCTGTGTCATTTGATCTTAAAGAGCTAGTGAATAGCATCATTAACTTCACCTCAACTAATCATTTGATATTCTCAAATATCTATTATGCTAATTAAAGCCCGTTATCATTCAAAAATTTCTTTATTATCCAAACGCTTCAATTTTTCCCCAACTGTTTTCACACATTAGAAGTATCAGATAATCTTACATTCCTATGAGAATTGTAACGTTTGAAATAATGATGAAATTTTTATCTTACTGACTAATTTACTGGAAAATCTTTCCATTCATGAGAGTTTAACAGGTTTCATTTTTTTTAATCTAGCTTATCACATGAGTGGTTCATGGGCAACAACCACAACTACTGGCATCTTTCTTGTAGCGGCATTCACAGACTGGCTAGATGGTTATCTTGCTCGTAAGGTGTATAATTTATGTTTCATTTGCTCAGCATCTATATCAACCATCTGCTTCTCTAGCTGCAAATATGAATTTTTTTTTTTTTTCTTGGTGTTTTCTGCATGATAGATGCAACTAGGAACAACATTTGGTGCCTTTTTGGACCCGGTAGCCGATAAGGTTTCTTTTCACTTTCCACCAGTACTTTATAATTTTGCGACGATTTGTCTTCATCATAAATTTATACCGGATATACTATTCAGTGTATCCTATAATATGCAGTTATTTTGATTTGATATTTTACTTGACCAAAATACAGCTCATGGTAGCTGCAACATTGGTATTATTATGCTCGAAACCTTTGGAAGTGGCTTTCTTTGGAGTGGTTCCATGGATTTTGACTGTTCCTGCAATTGCCATTATTGGTAGAGAGGTAATTGCCGAGTAAACAGGTCCTCACCATAAGTCTTATCCTGTAGCCTCCATTTTTCTTTTTTATTTTTTTGCACGAATTCTATGTCTTATTAGTACATCTTTTATTTGCAAATTTATATAAAACCTAAATCACCTATTTATTTTACACTGCCTTGCTTTCATTACATGTTACTCCTGCCATCTTTCCTAGTTGGAACACTTTCACCTCAACATTTTAAATCTCACTTGAATCGATTATCAATGGCTTATTTGTTTCTCAACTTTAAATTATTATAGCATATTCAGTCTTCTAATCACAACTAGTTCTTTATGTACACATCTTTAAATAATTTCCACCTCTCTTGTTGCAGATAACAATGTCAGCAGTCAGAGAGTGGGCTGCTGCTCAGAACAACGGGGTTCTTGAGGTTAATTTTCTTAGTCTCTAGCTGCTTTCCGTTCTTATGATATATAAGCCCCACAATTCTCAAGTTTCATGAGAGCAGTCATGGGGTGTGAAATCTCTACAGTAACTAGAGGTGTAAACGAGCTGAGCTTGAGCTAGTTTAGTGTTTGTTCGTGTTTGGCTCTTTCGATTTTTTTTGTTCAAAATCAGTCCATGCTCGAGATGGCTCTTGAATAGCGTGTTCTTGTTTAGGTCGATTCAAATTTGTTTGTTTGTTTCAGCTCATGTTCGACTAAAATTTAGCTAAGATAATTTTAAAAATAATGAATATATATATATATATATTAAAACTGCATAAAAAATTAATATAAAAAGGTTATAATAAGTATTGTTTGTTAATTATTTAATTAATTCGAGCTACAACGTGCCGAATACGATCAAATAAAGGTTTGTTTGTGGTCGGCTCGTTTATAAAACGAGCTAAACGAGCTCAAAAAACTGTGTTCAGCTCGTTTGTTTCACGAATGAATCAAATACAGCCACTTAATGAGCTGAACATGAGTTTCTCCAATTACCAGCATGACTGTCAAAGTATTCATGCTCGAGTGTTTGATGAAATCCATTCCTGATGCCAGGCAGTGGCAGTCAATAACCTGGGGAAGTGGAAGACAGCGACTCAAATGACTGCACTAACAATCCTCCTCCTCTCCAGAGACCCCAGGTTTACAGATCATCCTCTCATTCCAATGTTTCTTCAGACCTAATTCTTAATTGGGAAATTTACATACCTAGCACACAATTATTATGGATTTACATATCGTACAACTAAATTTTTGATATTTACATACGCAACACTCTGGTGCTTTAAACATGCATGAAAATGTGTATTTGACTTCTAAAAAGTGGTAACAGTACCATTGAAGATTTGAGTGTTGTGTGTAAATACGAAAGTTTAGATGTGAGATATCTAATTAAATAAGAATTGTGCGCTATATATGTAAATCCCCCTTCTTAATTTTGGGCACAGAATCCTTAAATTCCTCAAGTTCTTATTCTGTTTTGCTGATTTATTATGTTGTGCAGTTTAACAGGACCAGGCATTCTGGTATCAACTGGAGTGTTTCTGCTTTATGTTTCAGCTGGTCTTGCTTTATGGTCATTAGCAGTCTACATGAGGAAGATTTGGAGATTTCTGATCAAGTAGATTCTATTCATTCAAATATATTAAATTTATATGTTGCAGAAAATTGTATGGTCAGAGAACATTTTATTTATTTTTTAAGGAAATAGTTTATAGAATGATTACCTGTTTTTTAAACTGTTTTATGTTACTGGAAGCTTGTTCTGGGCCTGTTCTGGTTTATTCAGCCAAGCAGTGGGTGGATGAAGGGCCTGATTTTGTTCACTTCAGCTTCCTTTTGATGAAATTTTATTTTATTTATCTGATGTACAGTCAATCTCACTGCTGCATAAACTTTGTATGAATTATATTGATGGAATCTAGAAATTTGAGAAATCTTGCAATGTTATCTTCTACTGGCAAGTATGGCTGGCTTTTAGAGAAGGTATTCGTTGTTATATAAAGTCTATTCCACATTGCAATTTTTACTTTGTTTTTTGGAAGTCTTTTCATATTCCTTTGCATTGGTGTGATACAATTCTTAAAATGCAGTCTCCATTAGTGATTTTGATTGTAATATTTTTTTTTTCTTTTGAAAGGTTTCTATTCCTAGAGCTGATTTACATGTTGACATATTAATAATTGAAAATGATGGAGGATTTTGCTTGCAGTACAATCACCCCAATATATTGAATTGAGTTGTATATGTAAATATGCAAATACTTAATGATTCATTTTAACAGCCCTAATTTTTACCTCTGCAGCTGATTACATTCACATACATCATAAAAGTTATATCTATAAACTTCGTGGTTGCGATACTCATTCGGGCAATTCAATCACCAATCTTAAAGAAAATCAGTTGATAGTAGACTAAAGGACCTAATATAATAGAAAAAAATAAATATTATGGGCATAACAGCTTTTGTTAAATATATAAATTATACGTAATGCTCATTGTTAAACCAGGCTTCATGCAGCATATCAGAATAAAAAGGTGCATTGAACTCGTGTGTTGGAGAAGTTGCGCTATTGCTTGATAAAACCTTAATGGAGCATTTACATACATACCACAGACTTATAACGTATTTACATATTTAATATCTAAACATTCATATATACATGTATAATACAATCATCACTATACTCTTGAAAGTGAAATATATTTGTGTACACAAACCCAAGTATAAAGAATTTTCTCTAAATTTCTCTTACTGAATCGAGCTCCGTTGTCGAAGTGGCTAAATCGAGCTGACCTGTCGATCTGATCGGTCTCATTTTCCTCGAACTGTGCAAAGGCATCTATCGGATGAAACCAACATGACTAATAAAAAGTCATCATGACTAATAAGGACACCAGTCAATCCCTTATAAAGACGTCGCCCGACATTTGAGACTCAATCTTTTCACCTAATTACAAGGTATGGTCTTCATACTGATAATACCTTATATCAACCGACAATACTTGATAACCATGCCACAATCTTTCCATCAAGACATTGGAGAAAGGCACGATATAGTGCAAAATATACAACTTCAATTATTTTATTAAATTCCTCTCTTACGTATAAAAAGGGAGGGAAAATGAGAGAGCGGGGGATCCTTCTCCTTTTCTCCCATCTCCATTTTCCTCTTTTATCCATCTGAAATTTTATAACTCAGAGAACCCCGAGGAGCTGCCTCCCCCCACTTATCAGAGATCAGAAATTAATAAATTTCCTAAGGTTCCCTCAAAAAACTTTCATCGATCTCCCTCCTAATCATTCTCTGCATGTTACAAGGTCTTTTACTGGTTGTATGCACTCACAAACAATATGAGATATTATATCTGAAAAGAATTCAACACATTTTTTCATGCAAAGATTTATAATTAGATATATAAATACATAAGAATTGTGTGGGATGCATGTAAATTTCCCAACCTTAATCTGGGAGCATGGAAAAAAATAAACAAATCTATAAGCCTTAAAATGAGAATAAGAACACATTCAGAAAAAAAAAAAAAATACTGTGATCAATTAATATAACATTTTTAAAAACTGGCGCATTCTTCTTAATGAACCTGCCTTCTTATTGTTGAAAAACAATGGCTTAAAAAGACCTCTGGAAGTTAGTCGATAGCCCCAATCGTGTGCTCTTCTTCTGAGCCTTCTTTTTCCTGTAAAGATACAACCAGCTCATTCATTATAACCCTAAAAACCCAAAAAAAAAATAGTTTTAAATGAACTTCTTTAAGCTTCTGAATTATGTGAAAAATTCTTCCATAAATTCTTCGTTACAAGCAGCAAAGACTTGATAAACATATGCCTTACCTGATTTATGAATATGCCTATTAGTAAATTCATTTGCCTTAACAGGCCGCTGCATATTTTGCTGTTCCATTTTATTCAGTGGAGAATCATTTTCTGGAGAAAAAATAGGATCATCTTTCACTGAAGTAGAAAGATCAACTAATAACACATCAGGCCCTTCAATTTCTGCAGTAGAAACATGCTTCTTTTCGCATTTAATTTTAGTTACAAATCCCTTGGGATCATTTCTTTTGCAAATAACATTTTCCTGTGGCTGCATTTCCAATTTGGCAGAACTATCTAACAAAACCACATCAGTTGATGCAGCTTCTGAAGAAGAATTTTGTTGATTTTCCTGTTCTATGTTTACCTGAGTTTCTAAAGGTACAGATATATGCTCCTGCCCACAAATTTCATCAGGATAGCCATTAAGTGGCACATCACCTGGTGAGGAATTTTTCTCTTTGATCTCCACTTGCTCTACATAATGATCCTCTACACTAATGATTATGTTATTATCAATCATGGAAATCTGATCTCTAGAACATGAAGCAACATCCACCTGATCTCTAACTTCTATATCTTCATCACCAACACTATAAAACTCTGTTGGGGATGGTGCTTTCAATGACAAGTCATCTGAAATCCACATTTCAGTCAGAGAAGTATTCTCAAAAACATTGATTTCCATACCATTTTCGTCCGAACATTGCTTGGTCTCTTCATTTGAGGTTTTTGGCACAGATTTTGCAACCACAGCCACCATATTCTCCGGCGAAGCATGATCATGTTGATCAATTTCATCAGATTGATGGGGAGCCATTCCGTTGATAGAGGATGTAAAACGAGCTGCATTTTGGCCTTTAGAATGTTTGCTGGCGGCGGAGAAAAGCTTAGTTATATCATCAAGTGAGGGAAGATCATTCTCCCCGCTGGATATTGGATCCCAATCATTCCATTCATTGAACCAGTCGGAAAGAGAGTCCTTTTTTTCATTCGGTAATATTCGTTCTATTTTGATGGCCTCTTTGAAGTAGCAATCTTTCTTTCTCAGGGAATTAGCGACCAAGGACCTGCTTTGATGATGAATAAACCACTTGGTTAAAGAAGAAAGGCATGATTTTGTGGACAAATGGCCTTATTGCATGGAAAAGAGGAATGGGATATACGAACCTACAATTCTTAGAAATAGCTGCTTTAGCTCGCTCCATGGTTAGGCCGAGCAAAGTTGTTGATAAATTTGCGACATCACGAGGACCTCTAACTTCATCGAATCTTGTAGCAGAACCTGAGATAATCAGGTTTTTCCCGCGTGTCCACTCGCCCAATCGCTACGTTAAATTATACAAAATCAGGCGATTCTGATGATTAAAATTCAATAAAAGAATAAACATAAACTTGAAACCAAGGCTTTGTTTGAGAAGCTGTATGAGCTCATTATCTGTTCACATCACCTCATACCAATCATCTCAAAACGATAATTTATCTTCTTCATTTCAAATACTAACAGTTTAACACCTATCTCTTCATCCCATCAAATACATGTGCCACAACCCACCACAAAAAAAAAAAAAGGTTTAATGTAATTTATGAGGTTTAATGTAATTTATGGTTTGAAGGTTTAATGTAATTTATGGTTTGTTTGATGCGGCTGCAACCGCTCGTGTAAAACTTTTTCAAAAAAAAATTCTTTTTGAGGTTATTATGTAATCTATTTAAAATATAGAAATGTTGGATTAAAGAAGTTATGGAATGCAGCTGCAATTTCGAACATAGGGTGATGAACAGTCACAAAATGCCTTTATAGAACAGAAATAATGCATATGTGATGGCATAAGGCAAGCTCACTCCTAACTCTAAGCGGCATTTAATACATACCAACCCAATTCCTATGTATATACACATCTAACAGCTAAACTAAACTTAAGAAAGTGGTATTTTGTTATGTGATATGAAAGATTTGAGTGCTATAAAGGTATATAAAGTAAAGTTTACGTGCTAGATATGTAAATACATACAAATTAAGCGTTTTGTATGTAAAAAACATGCATACCTTGGCCTCTGACAATATTTGCCGCCTTGCATGACCACCAGCAATAATATGAGAATAGGATATCTCAAAATGCACCCCACGCTGCACAGAAATTTTACAATGAATTTACTCCAGAAATCATGATTCTTGATAATCAAATCAACATACAGACCAAAGTAATACCTTAATTGCAGCTTGAACCATTCCAAGCTTCAACCTGAAGGGTAGTTTCTGAGAAAAATCTAATGAAATTATATCAACCTGTGTAAGAAAAAATGCCAACTTTGCTCAAATCATACAGTTTCTCATCAGATCAAAAAAAAAGAAAAATGTAGAGCCACTTACCTCCGAAGCACTGCACGCCTGATCGAAAGCCATCTGGTTCAATGGCCGCGTCGCTACTAGATCATAAGTCCTCAAGAGGCGGTTGCCGATGTTGAGGGCTGACGCCGCGGCGGCGCTGTCGACGGAAATAGTTATGCGGGTGTATTGCCTGAAGGGAGAGGTACGGGGGACACCAAGGAGATCTCGATGGAGGGCGACGGAGGAAGTGAAGGCGGCAGGGGAGCATCCGGCGACGGATTCGAGAAAGGATTGGGGCTTGAAGGGCGCGATCCGACATCGGTCGGCGTCCGAGAGAACGCCGCGAAAGGGGCGATCATAAGCGACGGCGGTGTAGCCGAGCTCCATTGCACGCGCGACAGTTCGCAGACGACAATCGGGGCCGCTGCGAGCATCAGGTGCGGGAGCGCTGGTTTTCTCGATGTAGGGGATGCTTAAATCGAAAAATGACATCGACGGAGGAAGCGGCGGCCGGCGGCGGCGACGGGCGGGAAGTTGAGGTGCGGAAGAAGAGTTCGGGAGGACAAAGGAGGCTTTTGTGCCGTCCGATTGTAATGCCACGGTTCTGATATGAGTTTTTTTGGGGCCGGGACACCTTTTCCCCTGTAAGGTTTTTTTATTGCAGAAACAATAATAGCTTTGTTCTGTTTTCAAGTAATTGTGTGCTGGGGTACATATGTAATTTAATTTATTTTATTTTAATTAATTATTCAATTTTTTAGAGGTGTTTAGACAAAAGTCCCTAAAATATTTTAGTTGAGAATAATATTTATTTAAAAAGGTTCTAATAAAAATAATAAATCATTATATGAAAGTTTCGAGAAAATTTTACATCCGAAGTGGAGATGCAGCTCAACGTGCGGACTCTAGTAATATGTCGTCATGTGTGCTATATAAGGCCCACCTAAGAAATTATTAAAGTGAAGCCACGGAGGTTATTGGAGTGGAACCGCGAATGTTACTAGGAGGGTTATTAGGGGTTATTGAAGGGTTATTGGGGCATTAACTCCAATAATGTAGTAATAACCCCTCAATAATCCTCTAATAATATCTCAATAACCTTCGCGGTTCCACTCCAATAACCCCCGCAATAACTCCTCAATAACCTTCGCGGCTCCACTCCAATAACCCCCGCAATAACTCCTCAATAACATTCGCGGCTCCACATCAATAACCCCCTACAATAATCCCGGTAATAACCCCCTAATAACCTATGTGGTTTCACTTCAATAAAACACTGTATTATACATCGCAATATCCTCTAGTAACCTCATAATAACCCCCCAATAATTTTTACAGTTTCATTTCAATAACCTCCACGTGGCAATATATTATTGGAAATCCGCACGCAAAGCTACGTCTGGACTCCGGATGTAAAATTTTCTCCTAAGTTTCTAAGCAAAAAAAAAAAAAAAAAAAAAAAAAAAAAAAAAAAAAAACTAAACAAACAAACAAACTTAGAAAACTTATTGTATATACTAAAAATACTACCTCGAATCTCAAAGAAAATGACGACCAAGAGAAATATAAAATATACAATAACTATAAGTAATTAATAGAGGTAAGCAATCAACCGACTATCCAAGGCTGAGCATGACGCTGAGTCACCAAACTCGGGATAGATTAAAGCTCCATAGATGGTTCTCTGCTCGGTAGCGGCAAGACCCGCTGAAAGTGATGCGTGAATCATTTTGACAACGAGTCTCGTCGAACACCCGGCGTGGGCTGCGACAAAATTCATTTAAGACCTTGCAAGATTGGGAGATTCATCTGAAGCGAAGAACCAACAAGACAGGCGATATACTAGCCCTGTAAGACTCGAACCGAACATAAACTAACCTGCAAATCACTACGAAAAAAGCTAGTCGATTACATTCGACTGACCAACCCTGCGTCTGGACCGAAAAATCGCCTCAAAACCGACTATTCTGGTTGATCATGCCAAAAGACCAAACAAGTTGTCATAAACGTTTCCTCTTTTCTATAATTGTACGAAATAAGTCTTTATAAGTACGGGGTACAAATATGAATAAATGGACCTTTCTCTCTATTCTCCCTACAAAGATCTCAGATTTATTCTATTATCTCTTTCTTCTTTTCTTCACTCGGTTCTAACTCTCGGAGTGTGATCCACAAAGGACAAACTATGATCCATCATTTTAAAAAAATGGATTTCTTACAGCTTTCACACTAATAAATTTAATTATTAAAAACTATTTCTTATTAGATAAATTTCTTCAGAATAGTAAGAAATTTAGAATCAAACATAACATTAACAGTAATTTAAAAAGAAGAAATTTATAAAAGTTATCCTAAAATAATCATAATTACATTATTCTTGATTATAGCTCAAAAAATTATGACAGAGCAATATTTTGATGCTTAGAGTCCAAAAAATTGTGATAGGATAATTTATAAGTTAGATTCAAGATTATTTGTACTCTAATTTCAATAAATTTAGAGTCAAACTAGACATCCCTGAAATTTGATTTGATCTGAGTCTAAATAAAGTCAATATCTAATAAAAAACTTCAAAGTATATTAAATGAAATGTTAAATCATTTATAAATTAGATATGCTTACAATCAAATTAAGAATCATGACAAGTGAAATCTAACGAGCTCAATGTCACTCAATCCTGAGATCGTTAAGCTAATTTAAACAGTGAATAAATGAACTACGATTAAGAGAATTAACAATGATCCTCTGATAGAGTGTTCAAGGATTTCAGTTTAACTTATCAAAATATCACACTTAAAAATTATAAATAGATTATCATTCACTACATGTGGAGAGAAAAATTGGCTAGAAATTAAATTTATGCTCACAAAGAGAGTATGAAGTCAATGACCATCATCTATCAGCTATGATAGCCCAAATACTATCATGACTATTGTTTTATCGTTATTATCTCCAAATATTTGTTGTTTGATTATTATCTCCAAGTTATACTTCCTGAATAATTATCACATAATTATATTGTCATACAACAACTTTTATTTAATAACAAATGAATAATCAACTATTATGAGCTTGTCTTTTCCTATCAAGGAGAATAAATATAAATATGCAATATCAAGTATATGGTGGATTATTTTTAAAGAGTCAGGCCCCATATTTTTTCTCTTTTTGGGGGTTTTTCTAAAAAAAAAGCCTTATTACTTCTATTTATGCATGTTTGAAAGACTTAGTGTTTTTATCATTGAGAATTTTCTAGAACCAACATTTATTTTTTCTAATTCCCAAGCATATTAATAAGATTTCATGAAAATTTCGATTGTTTAAAAGTTTTATGCTAATTAATAGATGTTTGAAGTAAACAATTTACATGAAATTTTGTACACAGATGCAAAAGTCCACAAAAATAGAATGCATAAGAATTTTGTTGTAAAAACTCAAAATAAAAGAAAAATCATCGAATTCAACCACTTAAAATAGTTTTACTTTATAAGTTAAAACTTACAATTATCCATCTCTTGCAATGGTGGTGTTGGATGTTTAAATGCAGTTGTGTTGATAGGTAGATTATGGAGAGTGAAGAATGCTAACATGGATTATCATTGCAAGCATTAAAGTTAGAAAAAGAGCAATAGTTAGCATTGAAGGCTAACAAAGAAATTTTTGACATCAATTAATAATGTATAAGGGTAGACTCATGAAAACATTCATAAATATTAAGATCCCTCCAAGGAAAGATACTAAATTAAGAGAAATAGTAGCAGTAGAAGAAAAAACAATGACATAGACTTTTAATTTGATATTTTATTAGGTTATAGTGTTAATAATTTTAAGAATTGGGTCTCAAGAGATTACATAAATGTTCATAATAAGTTGGATACTTTTATTGGGAGCAACTACGTGTAATTGGTGTTGTTCTTTGATAGGTTATCCGTCATCTCAATGACTCATATAACCATAAATAATCAAATTCTCAAGATGAGCCTTCAAGATTGTAATCCTTAATATCATGCTCGATGTCATACCAAACAAACATGTTCATGATTATTATCATACAAATAAAGGCTAAACCTAACTTTCCCCTTACACCTTTCTCTAGTGGATCCAACCATTAAAAGTAATATCTCATTTGGACAACGATCATTATAACAACCAATGATTAGTTCAAAGTATGAAAGTAAGTAACTTGAGGATTTCCATGATAGGTAGTAAAGCATGACTTCTTTATTTGTTGATAAGGATATTAATATTTTTGAAAATTCCTCATCAAAAGCAATTTGCTTTCTTATGTACTTCTTATTGTCTTGGGTCATGAAAGATTTTACATTAACTTCTTAAATAATTTTAGTCTCGCGGTCAAGGTAATTAATAAACTTACCTACCACGTTAATTTCTTGAATTAACTCCTTAGCATTTATAAACTTGACATCTTTTGTCAATAGCTTTTATGATTCAATGAGGATTATTAGCAACATAAAACTTGAATTTTATCGCTACAACCCTAAAATAAATGCAGCCTTGCACTTATAACCATCTATCATATTGTTGGTGACTTTGGTGAACCAAGTGGCATAATCTCAAAGTTTTTCATTTTAAACAGATTTCTTGTAGAATAAAAATTGACAAAATTTTAATCGCTTGGAGGCAAAGAATTGAAAGAGGTAAGCTATAAAACTCCTCAAAAGGAACAAATGTTGATGGCAAAAAAGGTGTTGAACCACCTTTGCATGACAACTTTAAATGTGGTGGTAAAAATACAATATTTGAAAATGATAAAAATATTATAAAGAGAATACAATTTTTGAAAGTATCGTGAAAGAATCAATAGTGCCCTTTTGTATAACTAGACTACTCTGAACTTAAGTAAAATATCTTCTTTAAAGATCTTTAAGAAAAATAAATTATTATGAGTATGGGTAGTAATTTGTGGACATGACAATAAATACATCATATTTATATATTATCCTCCCCCTAAAAATAAGACAAGAACCTTTAAAGGTAAAGGAAGCTTGTATAATTTTAATGTTCTATATGATTTACTGGCAAATGTTCTATATGAAGGAGTTAAACTAGCCTCAATTAATAAAAATATTTCTACCAAAAGGTCTAATATGTTGGAAGCGTATTTGACTTCGAGAGTCATATATGAAATGAATGATGGTAAAAATAACAATTTAGAATGGTTTATTCTAGATACTTAAATCAATCTGTAGGAAAACATACTTACATCAATCTTTAGGAAATTTAAGAGAGAAATATGAAATTTAACTTTTTTTAGTACAATGGAGATGTTTTTTGAGTCTTTAGACATTACAGATGAAAATAAAGAGTAAAGTAATTACATTGGGTGTGAATAAGATTAAATAAGAGAATGCCAATAATAGTTAACTCTTATAGGAACATGATTGATTAGTTAGGAGCTTTAATGAGCTTTAAAGGAACAATTAATAAGTGACTAAACTTTGAAAATATTATGAAGGTTTGAGGTGTGATGAAAAAAAAATCCTTCAATGAGGCTATAAACATTAAAAAAATAGCATTTTTTCTCTTATATAGAATATAGCCTGATGGAAAGATAATTGATCTCAAAGTTGCCTTAAGAATGAGGCATTTATAATAACTTTGAAGATTGTGGATTATAACTTCAAGATGGTAATGACCTAGCAGAGTTAGGATGGTTGTGATGGATGGATTGTGTGATGTATTAATGAAGGAACTATGTGTTTCATGTTTGTCAACATGTGAAAAAGTGTTGAGTTCATAGCTTGAAATAGGTCATATAATATGGCAACATAATGAGGGTATGTGAGTAAATTGATGTTTTAAATTCATTCAAAAAGAATAAAAAAGTGTGGGCTCTTTTAATTTTTGGCGCCTTTTGAAATTGCTAAGTTGGTTAGTAAAGAAGTGTGCTTCTTTGATAGGTAATATGCAATATAAGGATTCTAAGCGAGCTTTGATAACATTGATAAATAATAAACATTAGGATATGTGTGATATTCAATAAACACAATAAAAAAATTTACTAGATGACTTTTTAAAAAGATACATGACTTGTAAAATGAATTGTCATGACTTTTATTAGATGATGAAAGAAGCTATTGAGACTACTACGTGGACTTAGTAAGAGGAAGTGTCCAGAGATCAAGGCTGTTTTGGGAGATTCTAAGGGTGTTTCTCAACAAGTGCCCCCAAGAGCACACTACAGATGATGTGTGAGGTTATGTCATTGATGATTTAAAACGATTATAATTGTGGGGAACAAAATTTATGAACGATCTTTTTGATTTACATTGCCCCTAGAATGATAGACTAGGCTAATTTGACTTAGGATTATCAAAGTTTGCTTAGTGGCCTCAATTCTATTTCTGCCAAATCAATATTTGAGTAGCGAATATATTTTAATATTTTAAAGCTCTCAAAGGCAACCACTTAATTATTATGTATTTTTGTTGCTAACACCTAAACTTCAATTTTTTACTTATATGTCATCTTACTTATGCGTGAAAAGATGTATTTCACTTTTCAGAATTGTAATTGTGATATCTTTTATGTGATATACAAGGTTTGATTGGTAGAAATGCAAAAAAAAAAAGCAAAGTCTAGGTGTTTGATAAGTAAATACTTAAGTATTTAGCGGTATATATGTAAATGCCACAACTTTAGATATCTTCATTTTAAAGAATTTATATAAAAAAAAAAACATGTCATGAGATTGTTAGGAAGTGTTTGTTGACCTAATTTAGAAGGAAGAAAATGAAATTTGATTTTTCTTTATTTTATATTTTTGAAATTTTTTTAAGAGGTTCTATTTTAAGCAAGAAGGCTTAATTTACCATAAATTAGAAAAGAAATGCGAAATTATAAAAACCTCCCTGTTCTACTTTTGATGAAAATTACATTTTTCTTCTGGTCATTCCTTTATATATATATATATATATATATATATATATATATATATATCGGTCAGAGATCGCCGATCAACCACGATAGGTTGGACTGACCAAGGGGCAGACCCCCATTCCAATTTTGTGTGCTATTTGAATTCTCCCGAAAGGGCTGAAATTCGAACCCCCCAACCCGAGTGTCTTACGCCAAGACCACTATCAATGAGTCAGGGCCCGCACACTCCTTGATATATATA